>NC_135500.1:103168047-103353047 GCF_052857255.1 Amblyomma americanum
GACAATGGCCAGCGGACCCCGTTTCCAAGGAGGCGGGGTCTTCATAACGTACAGAAATAGGCAGAGAATTGGAGAATTGACCTTTCTATAAACAAAAAGTATCTGGAGTAGTCGTCAGTGTCTTTCAAGCGAAGCATTCGTGTAAACAAATACAACAACGCTGCAGAAAAAGCATGCACCAATTTATGCTAATAGCTGGCGCTGCGCGTGTAGAAACTCCGCTGATTTATGGGCTGCCCCTAGAAGAGAGCAGAATTGTCGAATCATTCCCTGCTTTCATAATCGTAGAAAATGAAGGAGCGGCTTATAGGTAAAAAATACTGAAGCTAGCAAACTTTTATTTTCAAGTGTATAAGCATTGTGCCGTTTTCATTGTGAGGCTGCAATGTGTTTAAGTGGAGTCTTACATATGATGTTCAATACACAAATCATTTCACGATTTCTCAAATGCCTGCCAATTCTGGATTTCATGTCTTGAAAGTTTTCTGAACAAAGAAGTGCTTTAGTCTTGCTTACCAGTGTTGAAACAAGACTGAAAATTCAGATCAATGCATCCAATAGAATGAAAATGAACGGCGAGATAAAACAAAAAGCAAGCCAGTAATTTGTTTCTGTCACAAGAAAATGCTGTCACACTAACCTTGGTTTTATTTCGAACGTATATGTGACACATCTTCTCAAGGATAGTAATTTTCTTAAGCTCGGCGACTCCGCCTCAGTTATTTTTTGCACTCTGTAAATAATAAAGACGAACAAATAAATTAACGTTGATTTCAAAATATATTTTTTTCATAATCGTTTACCGCATTTGTGCAGCTGAAGGCTCACCGGAACTAGCAAAGGTAGGCGTATATTTTGTAAGTGAGGCGGACTCTATGGACGTGAAGCGGGAAAAGCTGGCTTATCGCAGCCGTGCGCGTTCATGTGGCTGACAGAGTCACTTTTCTCAGGTAGTGTGTCCCAAGTGTTCATTTATTAACTTGTTTAATTGAGGAAGTGGTCGTACATGTGCAGCGATAAAAAACCGCAGAGGCAAGAAGAGGCTGTTTAAACGGTGTGATACCATACTCTGTGATGAAATCAGCACGGACAATAAAAAACTGTGTTCACATATAGACTAACAAAAGGCTAAATTCAATTACCTGGACGGTCATTTGTCCTTAATTCCTATGAAGTTTTCAGAAAGCATTCTATATACCTACTCGGCACTTTTTTTAACAACGCAATTCCAACAAAATACGGTTATCTCTTTTCATTGCAGCGCCAACGCAAGAGGAATTGACAGCACATGGAGGCCAGTTCCTAGAAATATACGCGCAGTGTATACATTCCACTCACGTAAAAAACCTTGTCTACGATGCCATATTGCATGGTCCGGCTTTGTATTTCTTTAGGCAGGGTTTCTAAGAAAAAGAAATTTCCACGGCCGGGAAATTGCCACGCGCGTAAAGTACAAAATACCGCGCGAGTTCGACCTTTTGCTCAATGAATGTGCTTTTGTATTCAAGTGTGCAGCAAAGATAGCAAACTATTACGGGGCCAAAACAGCCAAAATGTATTGGGGCTGCTGTAGTAACGTCTGAGATTCTCTATAGGTAAGTTTCCAGTACACCAGAGTGCTTCAAATGAGAGTTAGATTGCGTGTGCGGTATAACAATGAAGCGGAATTGCAATCGGCGAGGAAAGTTAAACTACAATAAGAGAGAGCTGAAGCCTGTGAATTACATAACCCTAGATATCATATGTGCGTTTCGGCTAGTAAGGTGCCAGTCATGAAAAGATGTCCCATTAAAAGTGTTCTGACTTATCTAAGAAATTTTTAGGCATTCATAATGTTGCTTACCGCAGTGCCCTTCGTTTTATTCTTAAGACCACAATTGCTGCAAGCGTTGCTTCAAAGACCAACGGGATGACGATTCCTACAGCGACGATACCTGGGACGCCTACTTCTGAAAACATGACATAGGAAGGAGTAACTTGAAACGGTGCCAGAAGGTGATGAGTGGACCCTATGAAATCTTCAAGCTCTTAATTAAAAATGCTCAAACTATGAAGAATCAAAAAACTCTCTCTTCACAACGTGGTTGTTTATGGTGTATAGGATTTTGACGCCCCAAAGTGGCTGAGGCTATGAGTGACACCGTAGTGAAGGGCTCCGGAACGTTCGACTACCTGGAGTTCTTTAACGTGGTGCACTGACATCTCACAGCACACTGGCCCCTAGAATTTCACCTCCACCGAAATCGACCACCGTGGCCGGGATCGAACCCGCGTCTTTCGGGTCAGCGACCGAGAGCCATAACCCCTGAGCGAGCATTGCGGCACAATATGGTTGTCAATTATAGCACATTCAAATGGAAAGACCTAAATTATGCTACACAAGCGGCGAGCATTTTACAAATCATTATATATACGTGAGCACCAACTAGCAATTGGTACATTTTGTGGAGCTAACCCATTTTGTGAGACACCTAATTTGATGGCTCGAATTAACTGGACTGGCAATCATTTACGGATAAAAGAGCTCCCTCAAAAATTTTGTCAGCTCATAAAAAGTTGTGTCAAAATGAAGGTGTGTATGTTGCTGATAGTCTTAAAAGTTACTACATGAAGTTGGGTGCTTCAAGTAGTTTTTCTTCTGGTTTCTTCTCCTCGCACTTCTCACGTTGATTCAAATTTTGTTTTAGCTATTTGTGACCCCCCCCCCTCGACTTCAGTAGAGGTCCACCAAAGGGGCTTTGAATTTGTTGTCAAAGTGCTTTGCGTCCAGGTGACCTACCAAATGTTCTTTTCAGTATATGTGCAAATATTTGCAAGTTATTTATGTAAAATCTTTTCGGGAAGGTAAACTGCCTTCTGACTAAATATTAGCCAATGTAGTGCCTGTGTACAAATCTCGCTACTGTCTCGTCTTTTTGACAAGTATTGGCTGTAAAGTTCTAAAACGCGTATATTTTACTCTAGTTATTGGCCATATGACTACGCATTCCTTATTAAATGAAAACCAGCATGGTTTCCGCAAAGGGTTTTCATGCCTAACACAGCTGACTAATTTAAATCGTATCTCACAACTGCATTCGATAAAGCGTTTTATAGAAATTGCGTCCTCTTAGATTTTAAGAAGACATTTTATGTCCCTGTTCTCTCCTGCTGCAGAAATTGTGTTGTTATTAAATTAATAAAAAATTATTGACTAGATAAAATATTACTTGCATTTCAGAAAACAGAGCACAGAAGTCAATGGTAATTTATTAAGTTTATGTGTTGATTCTTCTGGTGCGCGTCAAGGTTCAGTCCGCAGACTGCTGCTATTTTTTAGTTCATGACTGACGTAGGCTCAGGTATTGTCTGTCATATTTTAATTTTTGCTGGTGTATATATTCAAGGTTATTGGCTGTCCCAATGTGTAGCATTACATGGAGACATGAATAGGACTGCTAAAAATGTAGGAAGTGGGGAATGTGCACTGGATGCGGCGGCAGCGGTAAGCAGTGGCCGGCTCTACACCTAACTAACTGCTCGTCTCCTGCTTGGCAGCTTTGCAGTTCGGTCGACAAAGCCCAAGCAAAAATTGCGCAGAACAACCATCTAGTCTACCATTGCATTGATCACTCGATAATCGGCGACTACGTCGCAAGACCATCGCTATAAGAAGGGACACACTTCATGCCTGGCATGATTTCACGCGGCGGCAGCGGTAGGCAGAGGCCGGCTCGACGCACATCTAAACTCTCGTCGTCTGCTCTTGCAGGTTAGCATTTTAAGATCGACTTTAATGTTGTTGCGCGCATGGGCGTTTCATACTGCTACTGCTAGTGCTGCTGGTGGTGTTTATTATTGCGAAAGCATTACTAGGCTATGTAAGCACCAGAAGTGTCCGCAAAAAGCGTTCACAAAATGTGTCCGCAAAACATGGAAGCAAGAGTGATGTAATGAGGTATGTAAAGTCAGTGATTAAACAAAATGTAGCCAGAGTCATTAGTAATCAGTCATCAACCGTAGTAAACATTTAATTATCCTAATGAATGATAATAAAGAATACTAATAATTGTCGTTAATAATGATGCTTGGTAATCAGGGCAATTAACAGAGGTATTTGATAATGGTAATTGATGAGGGCAACTAACGGGGATAGATATTAAGTCCAAGTGATGTCGTAGGTGTGTGGCGACATCCCATACGTTTGAAGACGTCCCACCTACAACCAATTCGAGTAAAGCTAAAAATGGTGCCCAAAATGTCAGTGTTTGAAAAGTAGGATAATATGCAGGTTTTCAAGTAGCTCTAGAACATTCCATATGCCGTCATATGGACAACAGCTACCAAAGTCGACTAGAGCAACCAGTGTCTCGGCAAACACTAATGTTTTCGCATTTCTCCAATGCATTCTCTGCAGTGCTCTCCTAAGTTTCTTCTACTATTGTATCGAGGTGTGTTATTTGCTTGGCATGCCAAGAACCAGTCACGAAAGATGCTGTTGTCTTGTTTCGTTCACTTACCACGCTGGCAACTGCTCTGCTGTGGGAGAGGCGGAGGTAAAATCTAAGCCTGAGATCGATAAAACGTGGTTGTGTCTTGCATGTGAGGCTTCCAAACTAAGGGGGAGTCAAAGTGCAGGGAAACCTAAATCGGAGCAGAATGCCGATGTGGCAGCTAGAGTGAGCATCATGAGCAAGAGGATTGCCTAGCTCTTCCTGCTTCTTGACGAAATAGAGGACCTACTGTCAATCAAAGAAACTGTGAAAACATTCAAACAACAGTATAGTTTTTGTCCTCGAAGTATGACACCTTACTCTATCAGGTGAATGACCAAGAGAAGGAAATCGCCGAGTTGAAGAATAGAATGCAGAAAGTAGAACGGGAAACATCAGTTGAGGAAGTAAAAAAATTGAGAAAGAAACTTAACAAACTAGACCAATAGAGCCGCCAACAATACTTGGAGGTTCATGGCATTAAGCAAAGTGAGGGCAAGATACTAAGGATGAACTAAACAAGATCGCAGAGCTATTCACTAGAGATGTAGAAGACGTACATAGGCTGCCTGCAAGGGAGGAAAACATTCCTGCGGTCATGTTACATTTTCCTTCAGGTGCAATCGAAGAGAAATGGACCGATTAAAGGCACTTCTAAGTAATAAAGTTTCTGGCGTTTTTTTTCGTTCCCAATCTAACTTCTATGAACAAGAAATTGCTGTGGATGGCAAAGTCAAAGCCACTTCAGCATTCTTGTCAGTTTGTCTGAAAAGAAATGGCAGAATTCTTGTGCGAACGAAAAAAGGTCACACAGCTATCCTGATCAACACTGAAGATGACTTGGCGAAAATTGCCTGAGCACGCCACTTGTCATCAGGGTTTTGTCGTTTATTATTTCATGGCTGCTCATACCCAAAACTGCGATTTGGGGCATGCGATAGTGTCATACCCCCCAACATGGCATACAACTGTCTTGTTTTTTCATCTTAACGCAAGAAGCTTGCGAAACAAATGTCTTGATGTGTGTGCGTACCTGACAAAGTTAAATCACGAATTTTCTGTGCTGGCATTCTAAGAAATTTCTCTTTGTGATGAAAACTACACAGTATAGTGTGATGACTATAATTATGAATCACTCGGTCACCGTAGCCGACGAGGTGGCGATGTAGCTCTCTGCATTATCAGACAGCACATGTAGCGTGTCATTAAGAAGCGTCTTGCTATTACGGACAACTATGAACCTCTTCAAGTCAAATGAAAAGGTTTTATAGTAGCTGTTATACACTGGCCACCTTCAGGATCCCTATCTGCTTTTAATTTTTGCAAGCGCTTTGTGAAGATTTACAATCATCAAATGTCCAATAGTTGTTATGGGTGACTTTGGCAATAATTTGATTTCCGCTGGTTTGTGTTTCAGTAAGTTCCAGGATTTAATATACTCGTCTAGTCGAATTAATGTCCTTAACATACCCACTCGTGTAACTGTAGGTAGCCAGACCTTAATCCATCTGTGTCTGACAAGTTTCTATGAGGGTTACGTCCGCTCCGGAGTTTCGTCAACACGGATCAGTGACCATATGCCAATATTTTGCTTCCTGACCATCACTCCTAAAAAAACGGGCATCTCTGGCTACCCTGTCGCGAAGATGGGTCAGTACAGATAGTATAGTACCTATTCGTGACCTTTTGTATATTGTAAATTGGCAAAATGTCTTAAATGCTGGCAAACCCAGTGATGCATACAATTTTTTTCTTGCTGAAGGCGGTCAAAAGTAATGTGAGGCTTTCTCTATAAAAACCATTACGTAATCCATGAAACCAATGAAACAGTGGAATACTCATGACTTATTACTTAGGATAAATTTCCCAAACTTAACTCTTCAATACTCTTCAATAAACTAACTGGTGATTTCAAGTAAGCCCACTCCGCGTATATTATGAATAAGTTTACTGTAGTGTGCAATTTCCTTCAAAAATCAAGGGCCTTGTTCAACTCAATTCGTTTCCAGAAAAATGACTCTGTACTACATCACTTAATCGTGGATGGCACAGTCAATAACGGCGTATCATTGGCGAACCAATTTAAGCGCATTTTCTTACATCTGGTGCATCTCGCAGTAGCTGAGCTAGTTCACGTATACACCTATAAAGTACTAATGGGAGTGATACGCTGAACTTATTTTATGCATGGTTCTGAAAGCATGAAGAACTTCGGCAAGGACGCTGGAGAGGAATGACTTTTCGCGGTTACTGATAAGGACACGTGGGGCTCTATGGCGCAGAAATTTGGCGTTGAGGAAGAAATGGGCGATCTCGGAGGCAGAGCCGGAAGGAACGTGGGCCATTTTAGCGTACCTGTTTAAGTGGTCAATGGCTGTGACGATCCAACGATTGCCCGATGGCGTTAGTGGTAAGGGGGACAGTAGAGGTGAATCCCAACGACGTCGAAGGGTGAGAAAGGACAGGGAAGGGGTTGTAGAGGCCCGCCGGAGGAGACGTGGAGCGTTTGCGGCGTTGGCAAGGGATGCAAGATACGATATATTCGGTGACAGAGGTTGAGAGGCCAGACCAAAAGAAATGGCGCCTGATACGGTCATACGTTTTGTCGAAAGCTAAGTGGCCAGCCATGGGGTCGTCATGGAGCGCCTGCATAACTTCACGGTGAAGAGAGCAGGGGATGACAGGTTCCCAGTCGTGACCCAGGGGGCTATAATTGTGCCAAAGAAGGGTGCCGTTCACCAGCTTGAAAGAGTTAAGATGGCGACGGAGGCGGCAGGTTGGAGGCCACATAGCACCGCTCAGCCGATCGATGAGAGTCCGGCAGTAAGTCTCGGTCCACTTGCTGAGGGGAGATCGCCGATAGCGGGAGCGGACATCATATCAACGGCTGCGGCTGTCAAGGCTTGGGTAGCCATTGCATTAGCAGTTTGGTGTGATGAAGCAGCAGGAGGAGAAGCATGGGAAGAAATGGTGAAGCTTGATGGCGGCAAGAAAAGAACGGTGACACGTTTAGCGGTAGACACAGAAGCGACTTTAGTGCCTGCGCGCAGAAGAATGGACTGCGACGTAGTATTGAAGGAAGTCAGAAGGGCAGTTCCATTGACGAAACGAAGAACCGATATGCGACGAGAAGAATTCCCCTGGAGGGGTTGGGTGTGGCGAAAACGTCCACAGCGTTTACGTGAGCAGAAGCAACGGGGAGGACAACTTAGTAGCCGGGATGAAGTACATGGTCTGCGGTGTTTATCAATTGATGAGAAGGCACTCCAGGAGCGTCAGAAGGGTCGGATTGAGCAACTTGCAGAGTAGGAGGGCAACAAGTAATGACAGCTTGTACAGAGTGGAGGAAATCCCAGCCGAGGATAAGGGGGTGAGCAAACGAGGGAAGTACAGTGAACTCGATGCGGCGCAAGATGCCGTTGATAGTGACGTGTGCTGCGCATAGACCGGAAGGATGCATTGATTCTTCATTAGAAGCACAGAGAGAATAGCAGTAAGGAGTGCGCACTTTACGAAGATGGGAACACAAAGCAGAACTGTTGATGGAAACAGCGGCGCCGGTATCAATCAATGCTTATAAAATACTGCCGTCTTCGTAGGTGTGACGACCATACTTGCGAATGACAATAAAAGCTCGCTCCGTCCACAATACATATAAAACAAACTATGTGATATTTAGAGCGAAGAATAAAATTTCAGACTGTAGTCTATGTTTGGAATTTCAGAGAGAAATACTGAACGGTGACCAAGAAAAAAGTTTTAGGGGTGCTTTTTATTGAAAACCCTAACTGGACACCACACGTTGTCAGCATTTGCACCAGCATGTCAAAAACTCTTGGTGTCCTAAACAATTTTAAATACAGAATACACGTGTGGTTCAAGCTACAGTTGTATTATGCGATGATTTACTCTCGATTACATTGTTTCATATAGGTATGGGGCACAACTTCAAGTTGTGATGTTGAACGGCTTCATATTATGCAGAAGAAAGCGATTCGGTTCATCACAAACATGTCAGTACATGAACACACCTAAGGGATTTTCTGTAAAAACAAGGTTCTCCCATTTCCTAATATAATTCGCCAACAGTTAGCTTTACGAATATTCAGAGAAATAAAATGTGATAATCCTGCCTTTTCCATACACATGAGCGTCCTGATTGCGGCCCCGATCTGAGAAAAGTAGCATTTGCTACAAAACGGTTTAGAACGTCCTATGGGACGCAGTCAATTAACTATCGGATTCCCGCATTATTAAACTTGTTTCAAGAGATAGTTGGAATTGCTTGCAAAGCTAACTCCACGTGGCTATAAAAGACAAACAATTATTGCTGGATGAAACATGTCTACCTCATTGGGGTGCATGCTATGTTATCCTGTATTTGGTGCGTTTTATATTGAACAAAAAACAGTTTAAAGAACAGAGAGTGATTGAGCTGGAGCAAGATGGCTGCTTAACTCGTACTGTGACCTATGTATTCTATTTATGTTGCTATTGTAAGAAAGAATATTGGGGTTTGATACCCCAGCGGCCAGTGCCGCCGAAGGAGAAAAAGCAAACGGAAGACGAAGCGGAAGAAGTTCAGTTTGCCGTTCACGAACGCTTGACTACTGCGCTGCCTGAGTTGTCCAATTTTTTAGGTCATCCCATGCTTGCCGCATGCAATCTGCAATGCAAATAGTCACCACCTGGTTATAGTCAGTCCTCCTGGCAGGTATGTGCCATTTTCTGAGGCAAACAACTGCTACTGAGCTGCGGAGACCTAACAAAGATTGTGGCCGTCCACATTTATTCATTGATTTGCGTCTTTACACTTGGTGGAGGTGCCACCTGTTATCACCCTGAAGCTACGGACCTTACGGACCTACGGTCCTGAAGACCTACGCCAATTACCAGGCTCTACAACGATGACTGACACCCCAAACCAGCCTGCCCAAACTGTTCCCGCCGCGGTCGTCTGTTCCGGTCAAGTGCGCAAGCACGACCCAGCGGTCTTCAGCGGCGCGGATGATACCGACGTAGAGGACTGGCTCGCCTACTACGAATGCGTGGGCGCTGAAAACGAATGGGATTACGTCGTTAAGCTCACAACCTTCATGTTCTATCTGACCGACGTCGCCTGCTTGTGGTTTCGCAACCACGAAGCCGATTCTTCTACCTGGGCGGCCTTCAATACCAGCTTGACCGGTGTCTTCGGCCGCCCCACTTTCCGAAAACTTCGCGCCGAACAACGGTTGCGCAGTCGGGTCCAGCAGAGCGGCGAGAATTTCATGAGCTATACCAAGGATGTCGTCGATTTATGTAAGCGACTGAATCCAACCATGAGCGATTCTGACAAAATCAAACAAATTCTTAAAGGGATTGAGGACGACGCAGTTCAGATGTTAGTGTCCAAAATCCTATAACCAACTCTGATGTTGTTTATGTCAGAGCTATGACTTGCTCCGAAAACAGCGTCTTCTCACCCGTCGTACCATTTGCCCGGACGACATCCTTTCGAACTTTGCTGTAGGCGGTCCTGCGCACGATCAGTCGACCCTTCAGCATATCCAGCAGTTTGTCCGGGAGGAGGTCGCCCGCCAGTTATCGTTGGTTACCTGCCAACCCGCCCCAACGCCATCGATGTCGCCTTCCATTCAGCGTGTCATCCACGAGCAGGTTGCAGAGGTCCTGCCGCCCGCTAATCCACCCCCTCTGGTCGCTGAAGCTGCCGTCCATATGCTGAAGCTGCCATCCAGCCACATCAGCCGGTTTTTCCGGCTTATGCCCCACCTGGCACCGTCTTTTCTCAGCCGCCGCTCGCCTCTACACTGCCACTCATTCACCAGCCATTGCTTCGCACCGGTCCACGGCCTATGAATCCGTGGCGCACGCAAGATAACCGCCCGATTTGCTATGCTTGCGGTCTCGCTGGTCATGTGGCCCGTTGGTGCCGTAAGCGTGGATCCCATCCTCACGACTACGGGTGAGCGCTGACATACGACGTTCCCTTGCACCGGTCTCTTCTCTTCCCCAGCATCCCTCTTCGTATCGCTCCGACTCCTACCACCAAACCCACCGGTCACCGTCTCTTCGCCACCGTTCGGTCTCTGCTATGCTCCAGCGGTCACCACCGCTCCAAGCGAAAAACTAGGCGCCGCAATTCCGGAGGAAAGAACTGCGCCAACGACCGTCTCAAGCCCTATTACCGCTCCTGTGAATGTTATTGGAGTGCTGGTTGAAGGTGCTCCTGTTCATGCGCTCATTGACACTGGTGCTACCGTGTCCGTCATTAGTCGCAACTTTTGCCGCAAACTAAAAAAAGTGACCACGCCGCGTCCTGAAATTTTCCTTCGAACCGCCAGCGCTTACCCCATTAAAGCTCTCGCAGAGTGCACCGCTCCCCTCATCATCGATGGTTTCTCCTAAACCATTAAGCTCTTCGTTCTTTCCCGCTCCTCTCACGACACCATCCTCGGGTGGGACTTTTTGTCCGCGCATCACGCCATCATCGACTGTGCACGTGCTCAAATTGATTCGTCGCCGCTGTGTGATGTTCTTGTGGACGTCTCCCTTGCTACCGCCGCGCAAATTCCCGCCTCTGACTGCACCGACGTGCCAGCTTTCTCTTCTGTTCTTTTGCCCCTTACTTGTGCTGCACTCTCTGACGCTACTGTCCTGTATTCGCCCTTACCCCTTTGCGCGCACAGCAAATCTGCCATCCTACCGCATGTTGTGCTCAGAATTTCTGGTGGTTGTTGCGCCCTGTACACTACGAACCCGTTGCCTATCCCCACCACCTTACTTCGGGGAAAATGCCTTGGCACTGTTGATGTCATCGATCTCGGCGACGCTTTTCCTGTTCTAGGTGACCTTTCCGCGCATGAGATCAATGCCCTCATGCCTCCCATCGAGGTAGTCGATCAGACCTCACCCGACCGGCTTGTCCATTCCGTCGATGCCGCTCTACCACCCCACCAACACGTCCAGCTTGTAGACTTGCTTCAGCGCTTCCGTGCATCCTTCAATTATCACCAAGACATCTTGCGTTCGTGCAAACGCGGTTCGCCGCCGTATCGACACTGGAACACATGGACCCTTGCACCAGCGCCCTTACCGCGTCTCCTCCGCTGAGCGCCGCATCATTGACGAAAAGCTTAGCGAGATGCTACACCGTGCAGTGATCCAGCCCTTTCACAGCCCGTGGGCTTCTCCGGTTGTACTCGTCAAGAAAAACGACGATTCCATTGGATTCTGCGTGGACTACCGCCGGTTAAACAAAATTACTCGAAAGACGTCTGCCTTCTGCTTCGTATAGATGACGCGCTTGATTGCCAGCAGGGAGCGGAGTACTTTTCTTCGTTGGATTTGCGCTCTGGATAGTGGCAAGTGCCGATGGCCGAAGCTGATCGCCCGAAAACAGCTTTCGTCGCACTTTATGAGGTGTATGAATTTAATGTGATGCCCTTAGGTATCTGCAACGCGCCTGCAACTTTTGAGCACATGATGGACAACATCCTACGCGGGCTGAAATGACAGACATGCCAATGCTACTTGGACGATGTTTTGTTCTCCCAGGATTTTCTGTCTCACCTTCTTCAATTCGAGAGTGTGCTCCGATGTCTCAGCGCCACTGGCCTGCAGCTTAATTTGAAGAAGTGTCGATTTGGCACCCGACAGCTGACTATCTTAGGCCATGTCGTGTCCAAGGATGATGGTGTCCTCTCGGACTCTGCCAAGCTCTAAGAAGTTGCTGATTTCCCGACGCCCACTTCCCTGAAAGAACTTCAAAGCTTTATTGGACTTTGCTCGTACTTTCGTCGGCGCGGCAAGAATTTCGCTGCCATTATTGCCCCACTGACACAACTCATCGCCGCCGGCCACGACTTACCGGTTGGTCCACTGCATGCGACGAAGCTTTTGAAACTCTGCACCATCTTCTCACCTCTCCTCCGATCTTGCACGATTTCGACCCTTACGCCCCTACAGAACTCAACAGGGATGCCAGCGGCATCGGTCTGGGTGCCGTTCCTGCTCAGCGGAAACCTGGCTTCAATAAGTACGTCGTTTGCTTATGCACGCCGTGCACTCACAAAATCGGAGCCGAATTATTCAGTCACGGAAAAAGAAGTGTTGCCGATTATTTGTGCGATCACAAAATTCCGCCCTTACTTATATGGGCGCCGTTCGCTGTCATAATAGATCACCATGCCATTTGCTTGCTGTCTTCAACCAAGCATCCTTCCTGCTGCCTCGCTCCTTTGGCTCTCTGTTTACAAGATTAAGACATTCAGGCCAGTTACCGCTCCGGACGTAAACACTCCGATGCTGACGGCCTCTCACGCTTTCCTGTGTCCTGTGATCATGATCAACCCTCTTTTTCCAGCCCCACACCTTCTCTTAATACCATTGATATGGAGTCTGAGCAGCGCAAAGATCCTTGGATGCCTTCAGTTCTGGATGTCTTAGCCAACCGCTCAGCGCGCCCCACTTCTAGAGCACTCCGTCGTCAAGCCGATCACTTTGTCGTGCGTGACAAGCTGCTGTACCATCGCAACTACCAGATGGTCGCAAATGGCTGCTAGTGAGTGCACGGCATCTCCGCTCCGCCATTTGTGCCTGTTATTACGACGACCCGCAATGCGCTCATGCGGTCTGGCGAGGCATGCACCGTTCTGTCCGGCAGCACGTCCGCTCTTGCTTCGAATGTCAGCGGCACAAAGATCCACCACAGCACTCACCGGCTCTTCTGCAACCTTTACCTTGTCCGGCCCGCCCTTTCGACCGTGTTGGAATCGACCTTTATGGCCCTCTTCCTACCACTTCCGTGAGGCACCGCTGGATCATTGTCGCCATAGATCATCTCACGCGCTATGCGGAAACTTCCCTGATACAAGCTGCAACGGCCTCCGATGTAGCCGGTTTCATACTTCAGAACATCATTCATCACCGCGGTGCGCCTCAGGAATTGCTCAGCGATCGTGGTCGCGTCTCCTTGTCCGGCGTCCTAGAGGCCCTTCTTCGGGAGTGTCACATCGTTCACCGTACAACATCTTCATACCATCCGCAGTCGAATGGCATGACCGAGCTCTTTAACCGGACCCTCGGCGACATGATGGCGAAGTACATTTCATCCGATTGCTCAAACTGGGACTACATTCTACCTTTAGTTGCCTACGCTTACAATTCTGGAACGCAGGCAACTACTGGCTTTTCCCCATATTTTCCTCTCCACGGACGGGTGACATCTTTCATTATAGACACCATACTCCCTTGCCGCCCAGATTCCTCAGAACTTACAACAGTTTTTCAAGCCGCTGCGCATGCCGAAGAATGCCGTCAACTTGCCCGTTCCTTTACTTCTCTACCAGCACCGTCAGAAAAGTGCCCGCGCCACTTTTACCTGTCTGCCGCCGGTTTACCTTCCTGAATCATTTGTTTGGCTTTTTGTGCCCTCCTCTATCCGGACCAGTCTACAAAACTGCTAAGCAAATACCAAGGCCCCTATCCTGTAATTCAGCAAACATCTCCAGTTATTTATCTCATCGAATCCCTCACGCCTTCGCCTGATCATCGCCGCCGCGGCCGTGAAATTGTCCACTTCGACCGCCTGAAACCCTACTACGACCCCGCTATGATCTCGTGCCCTTAGGCCACCAGGATTGCGCCTTTTAACCCCGGGGGTATTTTAAGACAGACAATTGGGGTTTGATGCCCCAGAGGCCAGTGCCACCGAAGGAGAAAAAGCAGATTTAAGACGAAGCTGACGAAGTGCAGTTTGCCGCTCACAAACGTTTAACTACTGAGCTGCGGTGTGCTAACAAAGATTTTGGCCGTCCACATTTATTCGTTGATTTGCGTCTTTGCACTATATATATGCTCTATTTTTGCTGTATATATAGGAGCCAAGGCAAAATTAAGCCATTGTGCTTGTAGCACCTCCCACAAATCGGAGAAGAATTCTATGCGCCGGACTGCTACCCTCTCATTACTGTCGCAATGACCTTACACGTTTTTGTATTATTGCGCTGTCATGAGCTTCACAAACCGGAAGTGACTCCCAGCGTAAAATGAACGAACAGATAGGGAGAATGCGAACAACGCTCATACAGCGCACTGAGGATAACTAACAAGAAATCAAATGCCCGCTTGTTTACTTGACGGCAATTTCTACCCGCACCCATTAATATTACCTGCACAATTTGTCGACGGTTTGTTAAGGAACTTGGCAAAGACAGCCAAACGCCGGAAGTTAATCTGTATTCTTTGCCTCCTGTACAGGCCGTCGCGACTAATGACATGGGCACGTGTTTGCGGAATGCAAACTAACAAATTATTCGGCTACCTTTCGTACTGTACACTTAGTACTTGCTTGGTACAATATAGCCCACAACTCACCTTCTAGACCCAGCAGGCTACCTCGTTGCCCAACTTTCAACAAGTACTGGCAGCGATGACCCCCAAAGGTCTCAGTACAGTGGCACACTGGGATCATCCCAGAAGTCTTCAGCAGGCAGCGACCGCCATTGAGGCACAGCGTCTCCACGCAGGCTGCCAGAAAGGGACGGCAGTCAACATGGACAGGTTTCGTCACGCGTTTTATTTGTGATTTTTTCGGTAATGCAAAGATAGAAAAGATAGCGAAATTAGTTATCGGAGCAGCTTTTGTGAAGTTGGGCGATTTCGTTACCTCTCAATATATACATATCTTCAGCTGAGAAAAATAAGCAATAATTCACAGGTAATAAATCAAAATTATGCAGCTGATCTCGTACATTTATACTATGCGAGATATGTGATTATCTCAATAGCGTTGTTCGCTCTCTTACAGTACCAGATCGACATATTATAAACCTGACGGCCGCTAGTGAGCATATAGAGAAAATCTATTGCTTAAACCTAGCTCCAGGGAACTCATTTCATCCAAAAGCATTCATGGTTTGAGAAGAAGTCATTTTTCTCCGCATTGAACATTTGTGAAACATTAGGTTTTCCTTAAGGAGCAGTTTTTTATCTGTAGTCCTATTGCGCAATTCGAACTATGCTAGAATAAATAAAGGCAAGAGCTTGTAATCATCGACCGTGTGCCTAGAAGAAGAACACGCGAGTGATGGTGACGATATCTAACGGCCCACGAGCCTTGTTAAATCTCGCAATTCACATTCTAGTTTTTAAGGAAAAACGCGCATATCACTCGAGATCATAGGTTCTCAAACAAATTGTGAGGACGCGCTTAAAAGACAGGTTGAGACATTTACTTTTTCACTAGTGTAACTTCTGTAAGCTCTGCTAAACAAGTTACATTTCATTGCGCCACAAATACGAATAGGTGCACAATAAAGAGGTCGGCCATGGGCGATAGTCGAATGCACGAGCATACCATTTAATTGACCTATAGGAAATGGACTGCCGATTTATGGTCGAGAAAAGCAGACGCTTGTGTTCGTGTAAGGCAAGACCCTCCTTACAACGATCAGAAGCGGCCTGTGAATGAAGGGCTGCGTGCGCGGGCGCGCCTTGTTTTTTTCCACTGTAGCTTCTTGAGAGGGCCCTAGTTTGTTTGAGCACTGGTAAAACAGGTATGCAGGGTTAAATGAGTGGTTTGGAAGGGCATGAAGAGTAAAATAGAATTTTTATTAGAAGATAACAGCAAGGTACGTGACGATAAAATTTTTTAACGATTGTAAGGGAAGAAACGCATAGCGTTCCGTATATCACAATAAATTTGGCAACTGTGTGAATATTTATTTTCAAAAAAAGATTTCACAGAAGGGCAAAACATTTTTCGGGTGTCCATGAAGGTGGAGTGAATAGAGGGGAAATTTTAACGAAATGAACTGCTTTTGAGGCTGTTCCATTCACTAACCTCCGCATAATGACTCATCTGAGCCACCAGGGCAGTCTTCTTTGCCATCGCAAAGTACGGTACGTGGAAAGCAACTGGTGTCTTTGCAGCTTGTGCATAGAAACTCTTCTTCTTTGCAACTGATTGTGCTCTCTGAGACGAGAAGAAATCGTTTGGTTAAGGTGCGTGAAGGCTGGCGGTTGCACTATCATTTCTTGGTCCTATCCGAAAATAGGAAACCAGTAGTACAACAAACGAATCAAAATAGAGGATAGGACATGCTCTGCGGTGAAAAATATGAAACTCGATTTGCAAGCTCTCTTCTAAACTTATTCTTAAAGTTAGGTTGTAATATTTTTCTGTATTAATTGTCTACTGCGTCCGGGCGCGCGGTTGTACAATTTCCATGCAGATGGCTGTGGTGTCCTATTTATACTCTTAGCGAATGTCGAAGCCGGACCTGGGTTCTGGTTGTTTGAAGTTCCTGGTGTATGTAGCGGGGACAGGATCAAAGTGGAGATGGGTGTGGATGTAAGTGGAGAGTACACCAGCGAGGTTAAGGGTCTGGGAGGTTTAGAGGCCGCCAATGTGCCGGAGAATGGCTCTGCCCGCTGAAGTGGTCATCTGAAGAGTGCAGTGGAGGTGAGGACCGCGTCACGGAGTTTTTCAAACGGGTTGTGAATGCCCAGGAGGGAAGTGCAGATAACAATGGTAATAGTTGCAGGAAACTGCTACAACTGCATAAAACTATGATTAACGCTCTAAAACTACGCAGTTGTGATAGGCGATTAGAGAATGCAAACCTCCTCTACTATTAGCACACACCGGATAAGAAGCTCACAAGATTGAGACCAGGAATGGGGCCAAAAGTGATGAAAGAGCATAAACCTGCAAGAGTCGCCATCAGGTACTCCCAATGGATTATTCTCACGCTTTAGAGGACGCTTCGTTAACAATTGCCTCGGTACAACGGACATTACTTTTCTCTTGCAGCTGATACGCCATATTCGCACTGCATTCTAAATAATTGTAGTATCTCACACTAGACAACGACATAGTGCTAACGGTCGTAGGAGTTAGACTTTTAATATCTTTGACTCACTAGTCCTACTTTCGGATGCTACACACGAGTTTCGTATTCCCTTGCAAAAGTGTGAACTTAGCAGAAATGAATGTCACTAAATCCCATTCACTTTGCATTCAGTCGTGATAACTCCCTATCCCAACGATTTCATGTGAGGGATTTAACGCCATGAATTACCACTTCTATCGTTAATGAAAGATTGTTAACAATGAAAACCTTCTATTAATCGTTACGTTTGTGTACAACTGAATATGAAAGCGTGCTCTATTGCACAATATTAATGTCGAGCTACACGCAGTGCTGTACATTTCAGGTTGTTGCAATCAGAGTGATCTAATAACTCAAACAAAGGCGGAAATTTATGGTGTTCTAAGCTATCTGCTGATGTCTATATTTACGCACCTCAGCACCCATTCCGTACATCTTGTCATTGGACTAGCGTATGCTTACCACACATTTCGTCCAGGCCATCTGGACAGTCTGGAACGCTGTCACAGATAAACGCAGCCGGGATACAGATGCCGCTCCCTTTGCAACTGAACTGGTGAGGGCCACAGCTAATAGATGGCTCCGGCGATGAAACATCCTTAGCAATGGCATCAGTGGTTGAAACGAGTGTCACGGTGCTGTCCATAGCATGGGTGCTTTCTGAAGTTGCGCTTCCCGGGATCATCGGATTTGTCTCTGTAAGAATGAGAAATCCTTTTTGCGAGCTTCAAAACGTGACTGCCACTAGCACCAAGATTACCAGAGCGTCAGTGCAGAGGTTCATTCACGGGATTGTTGAATAGCGAAAACTGATTTCTGTAGACTTTTCGTTATTAATTTATATACTTCTTTGATATCTTTCGCCGCCACTGCAGCCCAATCGTACACTTCATGTACTAGCAGAAATTTTCTTTGATCTTGCGTGTAGCCAGTGCTTCTAATTTTTGTCAAACAAGAAAGTGAGAACGGCAGCAACAAAATTTCCGACACGTGTTTCTCAATGACCCTGCTAAAATTCCTAAATATCAATGCTATTATTAAATTAGGCAATAACTGCGCAATAATAACGATTGTAACGTGTTTTCTCGTGGAAGGACATGGCAGAAACAGAAGCAAGCGGTTTTTGTTCCAAACTGCAAGCATAAGGTAAAAAAATTTCCTTTTTCTGAATCAGTCTAAAAAAACTGCGTCCTTTGTCGTGTCAGCGGCTCGTTAGTTGACGGCCATAGAGATAATTTTAGGTCCGTACGTAGTATCTGTAAGAGAATGCGTGAAATCCCTTTGCGCCATCTTTTAAGAACACATGCCATGGAATGATTATGTCAACTACCGTGCATTAAAACTACGTAGAGCAGTAGGAATGATACCGTGGCCACTATTTCCTCCAAAATGCTGTAAAACCAATCTTATGTGATGCTCGTTTTAGTTCCCGGCTACGTTATTTCGTTTTTGTGCAGAGCAAATGCCACTAATCTTACATTTAAAGTTTCACACTAAGCAAATGGTGAATTCGTTTGTTGATAGAAGAGACCGGAGCGGCCGGAGTGGGTTAATGACATCCTGGTCCAAATCACGAGACAAAAATGGGCTTGAGCAGGGCATGTAATGCGAAGGCAAGATAATGCTAGTCCATAACAGTGACGGAGTGAATTCCAAGTGAAGGCAAGCGTAGCAGCGGTGGCAGTAAGTTAGGTGGACGGAAGAGATGAAAAAGTTGGCGTGGATGCGGTGGCCGTAGATAGCAAAGAACAGTGTTAATTGAACTGAACATGAGGGAGGCCCTTGCCCTGCAGTGGGCGTAGAGAGGCTGATGATGATGATGACTAAGCGAATGCGCTCAAATACGCAGGCTTCTTGGTTTCTGTTATAGATTTCGAGTGTTGTGTAATTTGTAACTACAACATGTGCGGATTTTTAAACAGCAGAGCCGTAAGTGGCCGTTTGCATTTTTATTTCATTTTTTTCCGTCTTGCACACAGTACTTAAAAATTCACTGACACCTGTAATACCACCTTGCTATTCGAAAATAATACCTATATTAGCGTGGAAATTCCAGAAAATGCCGCCAGGCATAATTATTTTGTTTGTAGAGAAAATAATCCGCCTGTACATGCATGTCCAGCAAGTAGCATGGCTTAGAGATTATGGATGCATTATCACTAAATAAGTAAGGAATGTGTTATTCTGCTGACGTACGTGCTTTCAGTTAAGCTACGTACTCTCTTGCGGGAGTAAAACGCCGAACAATTAATGCAAAGAAAACATGTTGGTGCACATCTATACCATCAGCTGCTGCGGGTGCCTATCATGATTCACGTTTGTCCGTAAATAGTTTTATGAACTCTATGTTCATTTACAACTTACATATCAATTTGCAATGTGTAACGCGGGTTAATGACATCCTATTCGAAATCTAGAGGAAGAATGGGCTTGGACAGGGCACGTAATGCAAAGGCAAGAGAACCGATTGTCCTTAAAGGTAAGAGACTGGATTTCAAGACGTAGCAAGCGTAGCAGAGGGCGGCAGAAAGTAATGTGGACGCACGGGATTAAGAAGTTTGCGGGATGATGTGGGCGCAGTTGGCAAAGGAGAGGGTTATTTCCAGAGACATGGAAAAAGACTGGACCTGCAGCCTGCATAGTCAGACTGATGAGAATGATGATATCAGTGGGTAAGCACGCAAGGGAAGAATGACGCACGCAATATTCAATTGGTCAGTGCGGCTGTGTAGTACGTGCGCGCCCGTTTAGAACAGCTCTCGCTTAGGCTCTAGTCGTTTTAGTTCATTCTTTCGCGAAATATTTTCTTCATACCTTGCTGTGCGCTCCTTACTCGGATCGCTGCGATGGCTATTGTTCCGTTTGTTCCGCGGCTTCGCGTGACTCGTATTACAAGTTGGCAGTTCATGCCTTGCATTAGAGGCAGGCTCACTGAAGTCCACTCGGGCGATTCACCGAGCTCAGCGGAGATTTCACCTTCACGCCTCTTTTTCTCTCCGTTTTTGCAGGAGAAGGACAAGCGAGCGGCCTCAATGTCTGCGGAGTGGGAAAGGTGAAAAAATGTACAGAAATAAGTTTTATTTTCAATACACGATGATGAAGGCTAGGCTAAAAGCTAGAAGTTCAGCCTGTCTGGTCCTCGTCCCGTACATAAAGATGAAAATTGCCCCTTGGGAGCAAACCTATGAAAAAAATAACTGATCAGGAACATACCATACAAGTAGATCCATTATATCAAAGCTAAAATGCGGAGATAAATCGGATGTTCTGTAACAGCATTCGTATATTAAGAATAAAAAATTCACATAGCCATAGAACCCTGACTACACATTATAAAGCTCTCCGGTATTATAACAAAACTGGAATTCGCAGCACGCAATGCAATAAATTAAAAGAAACAGAGAATGGTAATAATCTCAACAAGTACCATAAAAAATAAATATAATTCTGGGCATGAAACAGCCCGAATATAATCATAAAAGTGTTAGTAGGTGTGTTGTATTCAAGAAAAATGTTCCTGAGGTGCCTTGTATTCCGATGTAAGATACCAATATTTCTGGACAAACAGGAGTTAAGAAGAAACAGTGCTGTATTCCGGAGAAAGCAATTTTCCAATATCTATGTTTTCATCTCTAGCAACTGAAACAATATCGGTAATTTTTCTTTATTTTAAAGAATACTGCTGTCTCGTCTTTTTTGTGCTAACTAATCCCAGACCTAGATAGCAATTCTGTATGTCTTCCATTTGTAATTACTATGCGTTTTCAATTGTTGCTCTAGGCTTGAGTGTTCAGCCGGATGTATTTCAACTGTAACTTTAAATGTGACCTACCTACTTTTTGCATGTTGATCGCAGTGATAGTGGCGCAGACAGTTATGGAATAATTAAAAGGAAACAAGCAGAAAATATATAGGAGTAACATATTGCTCTTTGCCAGCCGACATTTGCGTCTGTGCAGTGTAAGAAATGCTGACGCAAGTCTTGACATTTTTTCTACGTGGCTGTCTGACATTTTTTGTGCAAAAATTATTCCCGGAGCTTTAAGTTATATTGGTGTCGCTACCTCTGGATTGTTCAGCGTAAGCTTCAAGCTAAGAGAACAAGTCTAATTTTGCGTGGGAATTCGTCGCTTTTGTTTCAGAGTTGTTAATATTGTGCCAAATCACATATTTAAGATAGTACTGAGTTGGCAGTGTTAAAAACCTGTACACCCTTACGCGAAACAAAAAAAAGCTATCCTAGGCATAGGCAACGATCTTTGCCCATGCGTCTACGCTAACAATATCGTTCAAAGAAATATTAAACATAAATTGTTGTGTTTTTGGTTTACTGGCACACAGGCACCTAAAGCCGTCATGCTCCAAGCACAAGCATTAAACATAAATGTCCCAGTACATTTCCGTGAGGAACCGCCGAGTGTTTATGAGTTGTACCCAAATTACCTGTTGAGCTGTGCATATGCAAGGGATTAAAGTTGTTATAAAATTAAATCTAACAATATTCATCGCATAGCATAAAAGTTTAGTTTTTTTTCAGTAAGAAGGTTTGGTTCAAGTAAGAAAGTGCCTTCATAAAATGGCTTATAAATTATTGACCAGCTCAAATTGTTAAATATCTATTGGTATTGGGAGGAAGGTTTTAAAGACCGTATACCTTCAGGATGTCATTGTGGGCATCGAACACACTACTTATTTCTTCAAAGAAAGATACGATGCTCACAAAATAACGTTTTCTGAGACAGTATAGAACACTCACAGGATCGATACTGAATGGTAGTAATTAAATCTGTGATTATTGCTTTTGTTCAACTTTTTTGCCGTTTTCATATTACCAGGAATGATTGTAGAGCTAATGGAAAAATTAAGCATGCATGTTACATAAGGACAAATTTTATGGTTTCATTTGTATCTCATGGACGTAGAAGCTGGCTGAATCGTTCCTTTACATTATTGTGAAATATTATTGATTCGATTGTCCAAAGGGCAAAAAAATGCTGCCAGTACTTCCTTAAAATAAAAGGCTTTTGAGGATCTAATGCTGGTGCCGGTAAATTTGCAAACTGGCCGTTGAATGCATCTATGAAGCCAGGGCCAGGTACAAACTCACTATTTGTTTCAAGTTCAATAATCAAGTTATGGTTAGGTGAACGACCCCTAAAAAAGGTTAAAAATTAAAAATGAAATAAGGTGAAGGACACCTTATTTCATTTTGGAGAGTGCCTAAATGTCGAAAGTAAGTTAGGTAATAAAAAGGAACTTGAGGTATTGCGTGTTGGTAGATAATTGTTATGTTAAGTTGTGTGGTTGAATTCAAATAAATAGCACTCACATAAATTATTTCAAGCCTATTCAGTTAAAGCAGTCTTCAGTAACCTAGCTGAAATTGCATCTATGTTAATAAAAATGGCACCCAAGAAAATGAAAAAAAAATTCGGATGAGTGTCCTTAAATAGTTCTTTTCACTGTAACGATAGTCCTCTTGTCTGAACGTAAACATAATACCTCCAAATTTGTTGCTAATATTGTGAAACCTGAAAGCAGCTCTTATTTTGTATCCTTCCCTGTTAGAAGAAAAACGTTGTGATCTCTGGCACAGCTTAGTTTTATATGACATACGTTACATTTTTACAGTGATACCAAGTCTCAGTGAACAGAACTGATCACACTAAACAGGGTCTTAGGCTCATTTAACCGAATGTCCAGCGATCCACACAATTTTCAGTAAATTGAATATTTGCATAAGATAGTATGATGGGCGATTAAAACTCAGTGCCAGGAAAATAATCAGAGGTGCTTAGAGGTACGCTCTGTTGTGTATCAAGAAAAAAAAATTCTGGCAGAGAAAACGCAGAAACAAGCGGGGAATTACAGAATATTTTCTGCTTGAACCCACCATATATTAATTCTGCTGAGCGATATTAAATGTGCATGCACCTAAGGATCATACTAAAATCTTATGGTGTGCACCACCATAGAAGCACATCTCCCATGAAAGTCCTGCGATATTCTGTACGCATTGTCACATGAAACAAGCTGAGCGAGTCTGCTATTGGCACCAAATGCGCTGACACTTTATGATTGAACAGATTTCCATATGTTTATTCGCTATATAAGAAGAGTAAAATATGTTCGAGAAATACTGAATTAGCATTCCGCGATGAGGCTGCGAATGCATCGCCCTGTTATTATTACCGACTGGAATAATCCTTCCTCGTCGCTGTTCAGAGAAGGATGCACTGAGGTGCTGGAAGGCATCGGCGCTGTTGTGAATGCACAATAGTAATGAACCCTTATTTAGCAAAGAGAATCATCGGCCAGCATTAGAAAGAGGTAACGCATTTATGGTGACATTGGCTGGCTGCTGCCCTGAAAGCCTGAAGTTATAGTATATAATAAAAAGCTGCTATGACAGCAAAACAATGCAGATTAGGTACCCTTTTACGAATGCAATAGCAACTTAAAAATGATTTTTAAGGTTTGAAGTAGGAGTTCCTTGAGCCACAACTGGTTCGGTTTGTAGCTTACGGGATTTTAACGTCCCAAACCGACTCGGCCTATGATGGACGCCATAGTGGGAGGTCCGGAAATTTCAACCACCTGAGGCTCTTAAACGGGCCCTGAAATTGCATATATACGGTCATCTAGCTTTTTCATTCATCGAAATGTGAACACCGCTCCCGAAATGTGAACGAACCTGCCTCTTTTGGGTCGGCCGCTGAGCACCGTAACCGCCTAGCCACCGCGGTGGATATTAGATAAAACTAAATATTGTTGTTTATGAATAGAGTGTTTGCGTCAGAATCTTACTTCTTGGGCACTAAATAAAATGTCTGTGGACTTGCCTGGACCGCTCCTGTAGTATTCTATGACTGCCTCTGTTTGACTATCGGCAACATCTAAAGGAGGACTGAGCAAGCCCACTGCTCGTGCAGCGTTAGACCCAGAAGTGAACTCCTTCTTCTTGACGCTTGTGGTCAGGTCAATGTAAGCAAAAGAAGACGAAGCACCTGCAAATAACATACCTGAGTTGGCTTCTGTCGATTTCGTTGCACTGACAACACGAGTAGCTCCATGCGTATGTGAAGCCACCTGGTGTTTGATGAACAATGCTTTATGAGTGATGTTTGATGTATAGTTGCAGCACTAAAACAGCACAAAAGAGAAGAAGAAAGAAAATCAGCAGTGTACTTCAGACCAGTAACCTGCCCCCTGGAGTCTCTACCAGCGTTTATGTGCACAAAATGATAGCCCTCTTAAAAAATTTTGTATCAAGATCCTGATTTTTTTTTATATAAAAGAGCATGTAACGCTACAAATTGGGACCTTAGCATTCTGCCCAGAAATATACTGCATTCGAATATTCTTACAATGATAACATATATTGGTTGTGTCGTGGTACATACCTTAAAAAACAATGTTTTAAACTGTGCCGAAGAGGTAATCTATCAAGCGCATTCACTTCAGGGCGTCTTTACTACTGAGAGGAAAAAGTAAAACATGCAAGGACTTATTTCAATAGGAAAGGACCAGTTTGATGCATGTCAATGCAAAGGCAGTAATGTAGACCAGTGGGGATTGTTCATCATCATCATCATCAACCTTACTACAACCACTGCAGGGCAAATGCCTCTCCCATGTCTCTCCAATTAACCCTGTCCTTTGCCAGCTGCATCCACCCTTTGCCTGCAAACTTCTTAATCTCATCCGCCCACCAAACCTTCTGCCGCCCCCTGCTACGCTTACTTTCTCTTGGAATCCACTCCGTTACCCTTAAGGATCAGTGGTTATCTTGCCTTCGCATGACATGTCCTGCCCAAGCCCATTTCTTTTTCTTGATTTCGGCTATGATGTCATTAACCTGCGTTTGTTCCCTCACCCACTCAGCCCGCTTCCGGTCTCTTAACGTTACACCTATCATTTTTCTTTCCATGGCTCGCTGCGTTGTCCTTAACTTAAGCTGAACTCTTTTCGTTAGCCTCCATGTTTCTGTCCCGTAGGTGAGTACCGGTAAGATAAAGCTATTGTACACTTTTCTCTTGAGGGAAATTGGTAAACTGCCACTCATGATCTGCGAGAACCTTGCATATGCGCTCCACCCCATTCTTATCCTTCTAGTTACCTGCCTCTCATGATCAGGATCAGCTGCCACTACCTTCCCTACCTGCCCTAAGAAGTTGTGATGGAATACGTGGAGATTGTATTTATCTCTATTTGTAAAACAAACGGGAATGTAACGCAAGCGCTCACAATCCTGCCCCCAAAACAGCTGACGACACGAGGATTACATTGGTTAGACACAGCTAAAGATCTTATTAATTTGCTGAATCATGTCACCACGGTGGCTCAGTGGTTATGACACTCGGCTGTTTATCCGATACACGCGGGTCCAATCACGGCCGCGCTGGTCGAATTTCATGGAGGCGAAATTCTAGAGGCCCTTGTACTGTGCGATGTCTCAGTCGCTTTCGTACAATAAACCACCATAAATCACATTAAGAATTTGCTGAATCACTGTTGGGCACAAAGTATTTATTTTTCTAATTGTTAGCGCGCGCAATGGAACCGCGCGCCTTCATTAAGCAAAAAACATTAGCTGGTTTGACAGAACACGACTCGAGTGTAGTGCATATTCACTCTATAAATCACGTTGTAGAGATGTGCACAAAACGACTTAGTCTCCTCAAACAAATATTACACCTACCTAACAGAAGTCTGATACAGTTATATAATTAGCAAGTTGAAAACTTTGCGTGAGAAAGCATTAGGAAAGCATTTATAAATGTTTTTCTTCTCTCTCAAAAATATGATCTAATTATGCTGACTTTAGTCAGGTTAATTGTTGGACGTTTTAGTTTGCAGGAAATATCAATAATTATGATTTTGTGGCCACTTCGAACTGCTTTTATTTGTCACCTGTTTTCAATTATATTAAATGCCCTTTATTTTAGACGGATATATTTTGATAATAAATCAATTATTGCATATTTTGAAAAGGGTGGGGAGAGTACGAGTTGCACGCCGCTTATTGAATGCAGTTTAAATGGCACCTTGCCGTGGTCATTACCCTTGAATAAACAAAGCCTTGCTTGCATAGATGTCACTGCTGCGCAATCCATGAATTAGATGGTTTTGCACTGATCTGATTATGCTAAATTTGCCAGGCCAAGTTGTTGACAACGACCGCGTTTGTGCGAGCGAAAAAAAGCAGCGATCTGAGTTTTTCTTGTTGATAAATGACAAGACTTGGTACTGGCATCTTAACCTAGAGTGGCTTCGACGGACTGCAAGATTTTGTTAGAGGCCTGCTGGGCTAATATGTTTGACGGCAGCCCAAAAGCCGACACTGGCCACTAAGGCGAATTGGACTGCATTTTAGCGGGGAAAGGAAAGTCTAGATTGGACAGGCGACGAGTGGGTAAAAGAAATTTGGTTAGACGAATCCCAGTCCGCATGGGTCGGGCGCCATATGATTCAAAATGCAAGTCCTCCCAAGGAGATGAGATAGGATTGCTTTTATGAGCTCCGTACAAAAAAAATTGTTGCGGGAAGACAATGGTATGAGTACAGTTTGGGCCTACCTCTCAGTTCAAGGACTTTGTTCCCGTCAAGGTGTCACACGAAAAAACATATATCGATATTCCTTGCCAACATATGTAACGCGACACAGCCAAGAATGCAAGGGATATCTCCCGCTTTTATGCGTGTCGCGCTAAGCGCTTTCGTAGATACCACACGAAAGGAGCTTACTGGGAATTCTTCACAAGTTTATGCTTACATAGGCGCGGAATACTACGCTCTAAACACGCATGCGCTAAATGAGAATAAAAAAGGGAATTAAATTTAGCACACTCCCTTATAGGGGCAGCGTACGCTGCCCAAGCTGCGCAGCTGATTTAATATAAGTAATGCTTGCTCTTGGCAACGAAGGTATATTACTACAGTAAAGCACAGTACATTGAAGCAGTTATCAATTTGCTGAGCCCTTTAAACGCGGCACTGGAGTTCTTGAGATTTGAAAATAGAGGAGGTTGAAACCTCGGTTAAAATCTTCGTAGCTGTAGAACTTCGTATCTTTCGAACAGAGAATTTGTAGACGCTACCATCGTTAAGTATTCCGTATTTTTAGTGTTTGAAATCTGCCCCTGGGCATGCGCGGCATAGCCTGCGCCCTAAACGGAGTGCGCTACAGGACAACTTACACCCGTTTTACGCCTTTTGTGTTTTGAGGGTGGCTGTGGACATGCGTTGAAAAAAGGCGATGATCCGAGCCACCTTAAACAATGACAAAACTTGGTTTTGGAATATGAGAGTGCGCTGTACAGATTGAGAGCACTAGTCCCCAGCAAGAGTCGTCGATAGGACACAAAGATCAGCAGCACGAATTAGAAATAGGAGCAGGTTCTGCATGAATGGAGAGACATAGACCAAAGGGTCTTTAACAACTAGTCGGACTATGCGTATCTTTGCTTCTTCCAGCAAGCGTCTCAAGAAGCAAAGATACGCATACGAAACCATTGCAGGTTGCCGCTGCGGCGCGCAACAAGTGTCTCTCGTGCGCGTCCCCAGCAAGCGTCTCAGGATACCTGATACGGGGCGGCGGCGCGGTCTTGCGGGAGTGTCGTAGAGAGGGAGGGGGGGGGGGGGAGTGCGGCCTCCCGGTGCGCCGAGAGCCGTTTTTAACGCTCCTTTCCCTTTTCTATCGCTGTTCAAATTCGTTGTCTTTTCTACTCCTTTACTATTTCCACCTCCCCGTTTTGCTCTGCGTTTTTTCTGTTTAATTTAGCCACTGCCCCTGTGACAGCTGCTGCGCGGTCCATTATACGGCCCCTTTCCCTCACTCTCAAGTTTGCCTTGAGGGCGGAGTTTATACATCCTCTCCCGCTTTGTGTCCTTATATTGACAAGACTGTTTCATTGTAAGCCTGCCCTGACGAAGGGAATACCATTCCCGAAACTGTTGGCACAATAAGCCGTTAAAACGAACAGTCGCGTTTGTCGTAATACTGTACTTACATATATATATATATATATATATATATATATATATATATATATATATATATATATATATATATATATATATATATATATATATATATATATATATATATATATATATATATATGTGTGTGTGTGTGTGTGTGTGTGTGTGTGTGTGTGTGTTCATTGTTTTTAAACTGCATATCTCTTTAACGGATTCCTTAATACGCGTCTTCTTGGTTCGGTACAAGTGGCCGCTATGTAAGACAGTGAACGCGCAATTCCTTGCAACTAATTATAGCCCTACAACGACACCCGTTCTCTATGGCTTAGAGCTAGTATTCTTGCCAAGATGTATGCTAGGAATCAGGTTTGAAATATCCCCAACTCGGACAGGTCATGCTGCTATCGTTGAGTTTCCCGCATTTCAAGCATCAGTTTTCAGTATGGCGTAAACGCTGTGAATTTTTCTGTATGAAATCTGAAAACGCACACATGCGTATGTTTTCGGGCAGAGTTCACAGCACCTGAATCATACGTCCAGCAGTGTCCGAGAGAAGTTTCGAAGTGAACCCCCCTCCCTGCTATTGCGACAACCTGAACCTTGCAGGGGGTGGTCACCTAATAGTGGAGCCGAAGCACGCGTCAGTGATCGGAGCACAGATGTCTAACAGTTGTGGCTGTATAGACATGCTTCCAAAGCGTCAGCTCCTAAGCTTTTGTTCCTGGGCTTCCAGTTGTAGAAGTGCTAGCATTATGTTGTAGTTGTCGTAACTGGTAGGCGCATTGTGATGGCAACTATTCAAATTGTAGTTGCCGTGGAAGGGAAGTAAATGGCGTAGCAATAATAATAATAATTGGTTTTTGGTGGAAAGGAAATGGCGCAGTATCTGTCTCATATATCGTTGGACACCTGAACCGCGCCGTAAGGGAAGGTATAAAGGAGGGAGTGAAAGAAGAGAGGAACGAATAGGTCCGTAGTGGAGGGCTCCGGAATACTTTCTACCACCTGGGGATCTTTAACGTGCACTGACATCGCACAGCACACGGGCGCCTTAGCGTTTTTCCTCCATAAAAACGCAGCCGCCGCGGTCGGGTTCGAACCCGGGAACTCCGGATCAATAGTCGAGCGCCCTAACCACTGAGCCACCGCGGCGGGGCAAAATGGCGTAGCAGAGAAATGCGTAACTGGTGGGTGGTTATGACCTGAAGCAGCCGAAGGGTGGTTACTATAGATGAAGGATCGTATGGCAAGAGTGCAATCAGCCAGAACCAGAGTATTGTTACGGTTTAAGGAAGAGTCTATGGCGAGAGCGTAGGAATGTGTAACAGAGGATGGTTACCACGGGAACCGTTCGGCAGGTGGTTACCACGGAATGAAGTGAGTGTGGCGAGAGTGGAGCAATTTCACTGGAAGAGTGGTTATTGTGGAAGGAGAATATAACGAGAGCATTGGGAAGCTTAACTGGGGGGTTCCTATCGTGAGAGGAGGAATGTATGGTGAGAGATTAAGGCGCAAGTACTGAGGTGGTTGCCACAAAAACCACCTGGAGGGTAAATAACTTGGAAGGAGAAGGTGGGGTATTACCATACAAAGATGAGGATATGGCGAGAGCCTAGTAATGCGCAATCTGAGGGTAGTTACCTCACAAACCATGCGCAGGTGGTTACCTAGGAAGGAAGAGTGAGAGTACGGCGAGATCGGAGGAATGTAGCATAGTCCATCTCTGGAAGCTCTTGCGGAACGCGCTGCCCGAGGAGTAGTTTATCAGTGGTGCCACGTGGCCAGAGCGACAGAGAGGTGAGGGGAGCTTGTCGACAAAGGAGTATGTATGAAAACTAGAAAGATTGCTTTAAAGCTATAAACATAAGAAGTAGCTTTCATATTTTCTACCTCATCATATCTTAAAATATATACACATATCAGCGAATGTTGTTAAGGTATATATTTATATATATTTTAAGGTAACAGCGGAAACCGTCCTGTCAATTTTCCCTTCCCGTATTTCTCACAGCTGCGAGCCATTTATGGTGTGCAAATCGGCAGTTCTCGTTACCATTGCCTAAAGTACTTCATGCTCAACAAGCATATCTGCGCCTTTCGGCGTAAAACGTTAGCACATTTGATGCGGTTTCGTAGTTGTGCTAGCATGCCATATCCTTGCAGTACAGGTTCGCAATGGTCCACCTGGTGACAGCTTATTGATTCCTGCAGATTGGGAACTGGAAACTTCAGGGTACGTTCTTAGGTGATCGCATCTGGCGCAGCTGACAGACCTCTCCGCCAAATAAAAACGCGAAGGGGTTGCAAGTGTTTCCATTTTTTGCACTCTTCCTCTATATTCCAGTAGGAGAAAAATAAGAGCATAACAAGAAATTTATATTTAAAGTCTTGAATGCGCACACAGTTCATGACAGTAGTAGCTTCTTCGTACATTGCTATTGCTGCGAGGAAGTTTAGAGAATGAACGTAAAAATGGGACAAAATAACCAACACTACATCAGGACCTATGCCTATATTTTTTTCGAGCTAGGTGAGCCAGTCGTTAAAAGTTAATGATCATGCATGAAAACATTGGCTGTAGTTTAGCTCTGGTTAAACCTGGAATGACGCGAGAGCTACATTTCTCCGAGTCTAACTCGCTCAGTCTGCAGTCAGTCTTTAGCCGCTCCGATTCGCTGGGCGTTCCTTCTCCATCTTCGTGCCTGGACGTGGATTCACTCTCTCCCCAACTCCCCCTCTCCCCCCCCCTCCCCACTTGACACGGCGCATGTGCACAGCTGTTACAGCTCGGCTCCGAAGGCGCGCCGCGCTGCCGGTAGCAGCAGCCGCTCTGCACCATGTGACCAAACACGTGACCAGCCACGGCGCCGCCACGGAGCTAGAGTCTCTAGAAATACTTTCTATTCTGCCGTTCGCGCGGAGCTCTTTACGGAACCGGTTGGCCGCGCCTCGGATGAATGCGCAGGGGGCGTTGCACACATTCGGAACTTCGTGCCTGCAGGGGCGGTCGTGCCGTGGCTGCGGGAGTGGTGCGCGCTGCTTCTTGGTCGCGAGCCCATAATACTGGTGTTTTTATGCCAAATCCATGAACGCTGACTCGCGTGTGTGTTCTTATGGATGTGTGATCGGGTCATGTGTAGAGAACGTGACAAGCGCCACATCTTGCCAGCTCAATTCGCCATCTGCACTTTCCTTCAGATTTCCACCATCTAGTTAAAAATGTGCGAAATGCATTTGTAGGCAAATGGTTTAACGCGCCTGTGGATCGGGTGCACGCTCAAACCGATCCGAGAAGCTTGGAAAATGGAGAGCCAGAGTGTTTCGCTTAAAGCCATGCCGAAGATCACCAGCATGCACCTGAATCCCAATTATTTTGAGAAAACGAGAGTTGCTCCAGCATTCCAGCTATTTGGTGATGCTATAATTCGAGGTCTTATTTATTGCACCCAGTTAGGACGCTCTTATGATTTCGTGGTAGGCACTGAAACTTTTGCAAAAGAAATAATAAGCTTATCAGGATAATGACTGCACGTGTGTCAAAAGCAGCGCTATACCCGCAGTTAACAAACTTTTTATTTTAAAGGAGTACCTTGAACACCTCACAAAGTGGGTAATTCATGCAAAGGCCACAATCGGCGGGTTTTTGAGGAACAGCATTGCAGAGGGACTGCGTGTTTCAATTCAGAGCACACTTAGTTTAGTTGCATATCTCAGCACACTTCGTTTTAAGTAGGTGATGACTGCAAACTTGCGTCAAGACAGACTTGAAAGCGTATTTAGCAATTTTTCTGCAAACATCAGGATCTATGACCATCGGAATGCCGCTCAGTTTTTGGTTACTGTTAATGTACTCACATTCTACAATCATGCGAAACTACCACCATCGGTAAACTGTGCTCCAGAAGTGGTCACTTGCTTAGTTTCGGTGGCTAAGAAACAGCCGTGCAGCGAGAATATGCTGCCTATACTCGACAGACTAATTGATAAAGGAGCGCTCATGATGCAAAAACTGCATTGGTCTGTTGTGCTCCACGTACAAGTATTACCTCTGACGACAGTGCTTGTGTGACAGGTAAAAAGCCATGAGATGTTAACTTATTATATCTCGGGCTAGAAAAGCACTGGAAAAAAGCCAGTGCCTAGACTGTATGTCAGCCTTGACGACTTAAAAAGCAGTGGCTATACAGAAAGGGATCTTGTTGCAGCTTTCATTGCAAAAATTTGATAATGGTGGCTTACTGTGTCCGTCTGGCCCCTTGAATAACATAATTATCACCGTCCTTCAAGACAGCTTCACCACTTATTTTAGTCTGAAGAAGTTGCACGAGAAGAGCATAGTTGACTTCGCTGATTTTTTAATACATGTACCTTTTCCGCCTCTGGCCTGTGTGAAACATGGACGTGAAATTGTTAATGGCATAATCAAATTCTATATTCTGCTTCGCCTGCGCTTCTACATGGAGTAAATGAATGTTGAGAGGGATGCCAAAAAAGAGCAGCCGAAGCTGTTAAAGATGAGAAGATGCCAGTAGGTGGTGCAAACAAAAATGCGGGAAGCCTAAGTGCAAAGTGATGGAACTAAATGCGTTTAACAATGATTTTTATTTTGTGCTATACATTACTGATCCTTGAGTATCTTTTCCCTGACAGGTCGTGTGATCTACATAGCATGGACTAATAATACTATTTTACCAAGCACGGGATTCTAAGAACTACTTAGAATACACGCTTGTGTTCATTACTTCTGGAACTCGGTTGCCTAAGCACTACGGAATGCGTTCCTGCAGTTTGCCTAAAGCACATGATTTACAGGACTCAGGTTCTCATCTTACATGTTTTAATTGTGCGTGCATCTAGAAGTTTCCAGTGTTCAGTCTTTTTAGCTTCAGAGTCCGTAGAAGTTGAGATGGGATCAATAGTACGAATGCAATTGCCGCTGTCAGTAGCGCTCTGTTGCGCGCACACACGGTCATGGGGTTTAGAATTGTGGGTAATGTTCTTGATGCAAGGATATTTTTGTTTAAATTCCTCAGAAGACGGTATATAGTACGGCATGGCTGCAGTATTCAGAAAGGAGAATAGGGTGTAAAAATAAGCGGGTTTGTTTCGCTTTCGACTCTGGAGTACGCGCTCAAAATTTGTTTGCAAAAAAAATATTTGTTTGCGTCGTTACGCCGATGACGCCATAATGAAAACGTTTCTTTGAAACAGGTCAGCGCTAAAAAAGACAAACACATGGCGAGAGAATGACCGCACGGCAGAGGTGAGCGCTACTAACAAAGTTGTTAGTAGCGCTCATCTCTGTCGTGTCGTCGTTCTCTCGCCGTTTGTTTGTCTTTTTTTAGCGCTGACCTGTTTCAAAGAAATGCTTAACCAACTAGCTCAGCACCAAGTTTTAATAATGAAAACGAAGAAGGAGGCTGCGAGAGAAAGCACGGAAAATGTTTGTCGTTATAGAGGGATTCAGAATAATTGTGACCACCTGCGCTCTACACGAGAACTGCTCGAGATGCGGTGTCGCGGTGGTTAGGGCGCTTGGCTGATGTAGTGGAGTATGCAGGGGCGATCCGGGCCACGGCGGCCGCGCTTTGAAGAAGGCGAAACGCAAACAGTGCCGGTGGCTAGTTCGACGTGAGAGAACAATCAGGAAACCATTGTGGTGGAAATTATTCAGGAGCTCTCAACATTGGAGCCTTTTCCTCGCTTTTTTAGCTCTTTCATTATACCCTTTCTCACGGCGGTGTTGTTACGTTCTTCGAAATATGAGACTTTTAATATTTTTTTCTTTGCTCAAAACCAAATTTTGCGTGGATTGGCATAAAATAATGAAGGGGATTTCTTGTAATCTAACTGTGAACGAATTTTGCGGTGCGCTAGCATTCGATCATGCGATATCGCGTCAGCATACGAACGTACCGACGAGGTTTGCGGTGATTCGGTATTCAGAAGCATATAGTTTTCAGTTTATTGACAGAAACCCCGGACGATTCTCTCACGTCCACACAGTTAGTTGTCCTTTACCATAACTGAGAGGACGACGAACACTATACCTTGAACGCTGCTTATAGGAGATGTCCCCTTGCCTTCCAGAGCGAGACAAGAGCAGTGATATATGAGCTGGCACTCGAGGTAGTGCCTCTATGAGAAAGCTTTCGTACAGAAACAATTTTGACTCCATACGGGCTGTTTCGCATTTATAGCTATCTGCTTTCTACGCAGATTCATAGCAGCAGGGTGAAGGCTAGTTTGGAATTTCTATTTTTACGTCCCGCTCACACAGCATGGACCTGAACACTTGAGAAATTCCCAATTATAAATTTCGCATAACTTAATTTGCCCCATTTTAGTTAATCATCGGCAAATCGTAGCCGGTGCTAGTGTTCCGATATAATTGAGACAGGAATTAGTACTGGGCTCGCACAGGAAGATGGTTGCGACGCTTGTGCCTTAAACACAGCCGAAAGAAAAAAAAACAGAGGAAGATTGTCAAAACTCTGCAGAAGACGCAGAAGTTAGGGAGCGAGTTGGACGTAGCATCGGATGCGCCCTAAGTGAAGACGCTATGACATTTAGAGGATTGTGGGCAGAAAGCTTGCTAAGCTGAGCATGGTGAGTGTATTTTTAAGAAACATTGCGTCTCACCTGAAAGTATTTCTGTTTAATGATCTGCACTTGTCCAAACGTCCAGTGGCCATCCGCGAGAGCTGTTCCCTTCCAGACAACCTCGTTTGCGCCTTAAACCCATAGTTCCACCTGTATTGAAACCAAGAAACGTGGGCTGAAAGCTGCGTTAAAAATATGGCGCGCATCAGGTGGATAAAATATCATGAAGTCAGCCGCTTCCTTACACGGCCGCTGCCGCCTACTGCAGATCTTTTTTTTTTTTCGTTTCACATTGCTGGTGATGACAACCGCATGCCTGCTAGAAGATAAAAAAAAACAAAGTTCAAATCACAGTTTTTTTTTCAAAAAAGTCTAATTACAGTCGCTGCTTTCTTTCTGCAGGAAAGAATTCTTTGTATGAAAGCGAAATTCCAGTTCAACTACTCCAACTCAACCGAAATAAGTACTAATTATGAAGAAATATTATAGCGGCTGCAGACGGCACGTGTCTCAGTGCCCAGTCATTAGTAGAATGCCTTGCCAGAAAAGTCCCTGCTAATACTGTAAAGCACCCAGCTCTGTGCGTGTTGTCAGCCGATCCAGCAGCTATCGATAGAGTGCTCTAGGACCGCCTTATAAGAATAGTATTTTACACAATATCTGCGTTTCCGCACAGCACGAATAAACGAGGCTCTTGCAATTGAGAATGGGCGGCGCCTGTAAAAAAGTAAGCTTTTTTAGGCGTGTTATCAATCGAAATCAGCATTAGCGCCTGCTAAATAGGTTTTAGTATTAAAAAAAAAGTTGTTAGATATACATATTTGAAACGTCTGTATCCGTAACCAAATTCTTGCTTATACGCAGTGCTGTAACTGGCTGAGGGTATTGTGCTGAGCTATTTGACTACAATTATGGAAATCTAATTTGGGCGCCAATACAAGTGTTTCAGATAGTTTTTGCTTACGAAATATTTTCAGAATAAAAAGAGCACATATTCTTCCTCCGAACGACAATCTATGACTACTTCACCTATATTTCAGTTTATGTTCTGTTTGGTGATGAAATTCTCGCAATTCATATCCTCCACAGACCACGTGAAGCTATTGAAGCTGGCTGTGCCTCTCGATGCTGTAAGAAAGGGGAGGCAGTCATGCAATTTGGTGCGAAAACTCTGCACTAGCAGTATTATTTGTACATTTGTCCGTTAGATTCATTGCTTTCCGATCGCTGCTTTGAATTCGCTTTCGTTGTGAGCTGACGGGTGGTGCTTCTGGAGCGTGTAGGTGGGGGCATCTGAACGATACACATCAACCACAGGGTGCCTCCTAGGAGGCACGTCCCGCGTCCGGAAGGCACCCAGGAGGTTACCACAAGGGAACAGAAAGAGAGAGAGCAAGAAATTTTTGCTGAAAGAAGAGTGTACTACTAAAGCAGTAAAAAATGCGGAGGCGGTCGTAAGATGTGGTGCGACCAATGTGTGTTAAAATTGGTTCCCGACTTTGCCTTTACATAAATCGCTTTTGTGTTGTATCTTTGAAATTGATTTTGCCCTCAACTTCTGGTACGTGGTCACTTCTGAAGGTTGTTAGTATGTGCGAGAGCATGCTTAGTGTTGCAAGGAGGTGCTTCGAGTGTGGTGGTCGGTGGATGCCTTCTGGAATGTGGAGTTTGGGGGAGACTGGTTGGTGAGAAAAACATGTTTGCCGGCGAATAGGCGGATGTGCACAAAGCGGAGAATGCACTGGAGCAGGCACCTTCTATGCGCAGAGGGTGTTGGGAATATGGAGGTTTTGCCAGAAAGAAAGCGAATTTTCGCCTTAAAAAAGACTATCTCCTACCGCTAAAAGACAGGTTCGGCAACCTAAGTGAAATTTGATGTCAACGCCCTGTCATTATCGCTAATATTAATTATTCTCAGCCTTGTCAAAGATTTCATCCCACCGTTAGGCATCCCCCATCCCTCTGTGTGGCTGGTATGTATGCCCTCGGCATGCATGCTCTGACCAGCTGGTCTTCAAGAGTCTACCACCGCTCATTCTCGATGCTTAGTTCTATGTCAGGAACGAATCTGTGTTAACCTTAGTCAGTCCGGTCCCACGGGTCCCCGTTTTCAGAAAATGTCTAGTAATGGTGGCCCCTTGAGCAGCCGTCAAGGTTTGTCTATTCGTGCAAACCTTTTACTGCTCTTAGAGTGAAACGACTTCGGCAGTCGAGAACTGCTGTCCTATCAGATTACATAAACTACCAGGCTGATCAAATTCACCTGCAAGTGTGGATCGGTGTTACTGGCCGGGTGAGTCCGGTACCAGAACTCGAGGCACCGTGGTTCAAGCCCGCTCGTCATTAGTGGGCTCATTAGCGTGGCACCAGATGAAGGTGAAGCCTCAGGCGTGGATTCCATGATGAACTCTGCGAAAAAGGATTACATTATCGAAGACGACCGCCCGGTCTAAGTGTTTTACGTAAGGCAGGACAAATGAAATCATTCAGTTTCACCACAATTAAAACAGAAATCACGCTCGCAAAACCTCGGCTCGGGTTTGGAGACATGTTTTGGGTTAGGCCCAGTGCGCACGACGCAATATATGCATGATGTGATTTGAGTTGACATAAATTGGTGATATTTTTTTCATTTGAAACCTGCACCAAGTACATTGAAACTATGTACAATGGTACTAGACCCATAGCCAAGGCTAGTGTCGGGTACATCACAAAGATACCTTGCAAATGCAGGAGGCGAAGGGAACGCTTGTCACATAAATTCAAAATAATAAAATCAAACCCACTCTGTGCATCAATTTCATTGAAATATATTCGTATGTACATCTGTTCTTCATGCGGAAATTGTTTGTACAAATACTTTAACGTGATGATAATGTACACAACCATTTCGGCACAAAATTGGCACACACAACTGTCCTCAAAATTCTACTCAGCAAGAACGTTTTCTGGGATTGTGAAAATTCGCGTTTTATTTTAACATCACTAGGAATGCCATTCCGTATTAGTGAACTGAGCTTAATCACGCTGAACTTTATCAGTCTTGTCCTATAATTATTGTGGCATATTTGTAAGTTAAAATGGTTTGTAGTTGCAGCTCTAGTGTCTCTTTTAGGAGCTACAAAGACACTGTGCTGAAACGGGTCATTCGATGGCAGTATTTTACTACTTGTCTGGGCTTTTCTTAAGAATATAAAGGTAAAATATGGGCTGTCTGAAAAAGTGGCTTGCTGCTAAAGATCATGAGGTCTTTAATCTTAATTATATTAATTAATTTATATTGCTTATTCATGCAACGCTCACTGTAGGATCCCCTCATTTAGTTGAAGCTATTTTTTACCAAATTGCGTCTGCTGGTCGTTAATATGCGCTAACCTCCCACTACGCCTTTTTTCACTTGCGCACAATCAATCTCAGCGGAGCTTATATGTTGTTTCAAATGTGTGCTTGAGGGTTCAGCTGTGCACCGACAAGGCTTATGCAGCGACAAGCATTATGATTGGGTTAATACAGGGAAGCGTGTGACCAGGAATGCTCTACACAGCTCAATACGAACGTGCCCCCAGAAAAGTTGTAAGCAGAGAAATAGTCAGTACAAGCGCCGCACTGAAGTTACCGACACTGTCATCCCTATAACATGCAACTTGCGTAGCAAGGAAAACGGAGCTTTAGTGCGCCAGCTTTACACAGTGATGCTTGAGTTTGCCTAATCTATGTACCATATTTCAAACTCCACTATACATTTTTATATGCCCTGATAGTAAATGGCCTTTAAAAGGTGTCTTGCTGCCGAGAAACCCTGCCAGTGGCGAGTCAAGCTCAAGTTTACTCCCATGTACATCCATCGGCCAACTGAGCAAGAAAAACGAGGTGAAATCTGATACCTTTTCAACGTTTTCTTGCTTGAATACGCACCAATAATTGTCCTGTCATTCGATAGCAAGCTTAATACTTACAATAAATAATGCAGTGTAAATTTTGCGATGTTATACGTTCTCAATAATGCTTGTATTTCGGCTTCGAGATTTATCGCCTTCCCGCTGCTTCTTTGAAATTGCTTTTAACGGGAGCTTCCGGTTGACGCAACCTTTACGAGGTTAAAGGTGTGCGGGTATTGTGTGAAGAAGCCCGTAGATCGGAGAAGCATTTTTGCCAGTCTGGAGCCTTCTACAGAGAGGCAGAGGGATTACGCTTAAAGTGCATAATACTCGTAACAGACTGAAATGCGGCGCTATTGTTTCATGCGTCGCAGCAGTTGGAAGTATCAGAAAGGCAGCGAATATTATCTTTTTCTTGTAGTACCAAAAATTATTATGTTCACAGAGCACTCCTCTCAAAACCCATTATTATACTCAATGATCTATCGTAGCATAGGTGATAAGGCCTCGATGGAATCTACCTCGTCGTCTAGAGTGGGTGGAGTACTCAAATACATTGCAGAACTGTCGTGCCACATTCCAGGATGACTGTTAAAACGGTTCTCGGCCTGGTATCTCGTTCGTGTCCATTTCATCGCCGTTTGCCTTCTGTCTTCCGACCTTGGCAGCTCGCTTGGCTTGCATGGCTACTTTCGCGGCTTTACCATCCGCGGTAACCAGCTGCTGGCCTTTGAGATCCATTGAATTTTTTTGTGTTTTATATCCGAATCCGTTCAGTTTCTTTGATTTCTGTGCTGATTATTGCAATCAGCGTCCCTAACAGTTGCCCCTACTGCTGGATGCGCCGCTGCCACCCCCCCCCCCCCCGCCCTCACATCTTTTTCTTCTTCCTTAGCGACAGCTTTCACGCCGCTTTCACATCAGGCTGAAGTTTTGGAAATGTTTCGGTTACACACCCGAATAGCATCCCTTAAAAGGAAGCTGAAGCACTTTTAGAAAAAAAAAATGTGTTCTCTAAGTCACTTTATAGCTTTTAGTCCGCTGAAAAAAAAGTATCTCCTTTAAAAAGAGCGGAAACAAGCGCAAAAAGCTGTTTTTAGCAGAAAACGCGCCCCATCGTCTCAGGGCGCCGAGCGAGCGCCGCTCTTGCCTGCGATTGGCCGGGACTGTCGTGACGTCATCCACGGGGATCTCCGGCCGGCACCTACGGCGTTGCTGCGTAGCGCGTTGCTTCAGCTGGCTTTTAAGGACTACGTTTTGGAATTTATGAATCATTCAAGCAGTGTTGAATAGTTAGGACTTTCACCATGCATGTTCGAGCCATTAGCAGCTTCAGAAAACAGCGGAACCAACGACGCCGCGGAGTGCGCCGGCAGCGAAAGTCAAGTCGCGACATTTTAGCCTGTTGGAAATCTCGACTAGGTGGGTTTGTGGGCGGTTGGATGGATGGATGGATGGATGGATGGATGGATGGATGGATGGATGGATGGATGGATGGATGGATGGATGGATGGATGGATGGATGGATGGCAGCTTTTATTTCCACCGGAAATGGGCACCCCTTACTACTCACCGCCCCCAGCACGCAGGCCTAGAGGGCATAAAGGCCAACCAAGAGATTTTATCTCTTCGCCGCCTCCGCAGCCAGGCGGATTGGCTCGTTTCTGCCGAGCGGGTTCTTCGCTGCGCAGAAGGGCTTCCCAGCTTTCTCTGCTATCAATATCTTCGCCGACTCCGGGGTAGTCAGTGCATTCCCATATTCTTTGCTTCCGGCTAACCGTGGAACCACCGAACTGTCGGAACCTGGGCGAGCGCGCGCAAACCTAATCCGAAATCGCTCGGAGCTACAGACTAAACAGAAAACTGGTGCCACCGCCGGATAAGAAGCTAAGTAATAGAGAAGCGACAGCACGGCGGCGCCTGCAAGCCGGAAATTTCGTTAACCCAGTATTTGCTATTCACGTCCTAAGAGCGTAACACGAGAACCAAATCTCGACTGATCAGTATGTTTTGCGTAGGTGCATGCGAGTGCATCTCTTTTGTGCAAGTGCATATGCAAGTGGCAATAAAAAAAAGGGAAATTGCGCCAAAATGTTGTTGTGTACCGCTGCTGCATAAAAGCCTGGTCACCAACTTCTTTCTGGCGACAGTCTGTGTGTGTCTTTCTCCTGGTCCTGCGTTGCTGTTTTTTTCTCTTGACAAAACTACTTTTAAAGCCTGTAAACATGAGCTAAATCCGATCATCGGCACGCTAACACGAGTCGCGCGAGTTAAAGCATTTTTTTTTTCATTTATTTATAGTTACTTGCCTAATTACTCCCGAAGGCCTTTTAGAACTACAAACGGATGCCAAACTGGATAAGTTGGAGTGGGTTCACTGCCGTACTGCAGCGCGAAGAGACGAGGCGACTGGGAGGGTGCTCCCGTGTGCGCTTTCATTCTGTCGCATGTTCGGGCTACTGTTCAACCATGAAACGTTTGCACTTACCCCGTGCGTTCTTTTTTTGCATGCTGAACACGCTTTTGAACAATAATTATGGCTGCGTTTCGGAGCTCGCAATGCTGCTCATGAAAACTAGTGTGCTGCGAGATATATAGTTGCTGCTGTTGCGGATCTAGATAACTAGCACAATTACTTATGGATGACATACATGTATGCGTAACGCGGCTCGGCAACTTTGCCGTTCTGACTCAAGGACTTATTAGCATGAATTATGGCGCCATTGTCGGTCGTCAGGCATGACCACGCGCTCATGAATGCAAATGTTTGCTTTGCTCAGGTATACTAAGCTTATATAATCGCTTTTTTCTTCAGTTAGGCGCCGCTGTGTTTGCTGCGCGATGATGAAAGATTAAGAGAATTGCTTCTGCTGCCGTGAGGTGCAAACAATCAGGAAAAATCAAAAAGGAACACAGTGCGTAACGAGCTCAAAAAAGTTCAAGAATGTGCCCCTTAAAGACAGTGCTGGAAGTGGCCTTAGCTCAGCATGGATGTGAACCAGCTGGAAAAGGCAAAGAGTTTACAAACAGGTAAGAAAGTAATATGACGAAAAGAGAAATATTGATGCATATATTTTGTGCAGGCAGTTTGGGCATGCTGCGTACCACCAGATTGTCTGGTTAACGTGGAAGAGGCTGGGGGAGAACAACCGACGGATTCTACCAAGCTGTGTGCTGAGCGCTGTTCGAAAGAAGTACCATGCCTAAACTGGTTTATATACAGGCGTCAAGCATTACACGGGACGCCAGAACGAGAAAAAGTAAACGGAACAGGCAGAAGATTACGTTGATCTGTGGTTCGCCGAAGCGCGGGCCGCAGCGAAGCAAGCGCAGCCGGCGGCCGGCCGACTCTCCGTGAACGGAGTCACTTCCGCCGGTTCTCCCTCTCTGCCGTCCCCCCAACAAGGGCTTCCGGAAGCGACGAGGGCGTGCCAGCGGCTGGTTGTAAAGAAGCGATTGCAGCTCTGTTTGCGGACAGAATCGAAAAAAAAATTACACACATGATTTTCAAGGTCCTTTCTTCCCAACCACAGCATTTCTTGCGATTTGAAAACCGTTTTAGCTTCCTTTTAATAGAATGCGTCTGCTATCTCTAGTTTCATCCCGTTTAATTACGCACCTAGAGTAATGGTGCAGCTGATCATTCAGAAGAGATTAATGTAAATACTTCCTCAGCCTTGACATCTCGACAAGAAACAGGCAATTAACAATGGTGGCCACCACTGGCCTTCCGTTTTGCGTAAACTGAGATTGGGTGCACCTACTGTGCTTTCTGGAAACAACTACAAGAGCTCTAAACTTTGATACGTCTGTTAATACAGAGTGATCGATTGGCTTGGAAACTGGGCGGCCTTTACACCGACAACAGTGTGATAGCTCATGATTACTACAATTTTAACACATAGCTGGAGTCGTGATGGCGACCGTGGAATGTTTGAAGCCTCGTGAAACGAAGCTGCTGGGTTTTCTACGCCATTGATAGAGATGCCTTTTATAGCGGTGATGTTATTTAGTCCTACATTTGATTCTGCTCTCATAGAAACTTTACATTTACTAATCGTTTGTTTGCAACCACCTTCGACTGAGATTTTCGCAATAGAAGCTAAACATTTGATCTAATAAAAAAGAGGTCTTCGTTATAGAAGTTACACAGTTGGCCAAATAAAAAAACACAACTTTTAGTCAATCTCATGTATATGTTCACAACGCATACAGGCTGGTATATGGACAGTAAAACTAAACTATGACTCATAAAACAAACTGTGTTTCTGGACAAAATTAATGAGTTTAGACCATCTGATGGCCATGACCATGCACTTTATAGATGAAATGGGGTTGACGCGACTCCGGTGGCTCTACAAGTGTAGCTGTGTGGTTTCTTACCTTTTTATTACTAAAGATGCTTGGAGATAAATGTGTCTTTCTCTTTCATCAGCTGTGCACCGACTCCTATATTCCTCCTTAGTTCAAGTGACTTTATTCTGTCATGTAAACAGTGTGTTATTGCTTATCGTACTGCCTCTGTTCTCAAGATATTTTGAAATTACACACGTTCTCACATGCGCCTTTATCTATCTACTATTGATACATTGAAGTGCTCTGGTACTATTACACTTAGTAAAAGTTCCGATGTTTCTATGCCTACGTATATAGGACATCTTCAGTTGGTGTATAAAGCACTTAAAACCTATTCCAAGGAGAACAGCCCTACCTGAATTCAATGGTCCAGAGCGTTCGTCCACGACGTCGTCCACCAGCACATTTTGCTTCCGCTGCCATCCTTGATCAGATGTCCAGCCACAACTGTCAAACTCGAAGTCAAAATGCACTATCTTGTTGTCATTAGTCGGCACTAGTTGAAACAAAAAAATGTCGTGTTAAGCCTGATATCAGCATTCCTCAGAAGCTATTTATTGAAGAACTTCATATGCGTCCTTCTCTCAGCCCTCGGGACCTTTCTTTGAGGTCTTGCCGTAATATGAATCGTCCGTTCGTAGAAACGACAAAAAAGGCTGCTGAACCACACACTTTAAGAAGGGGAGCTTTATACTTATACCAATGTAGCTATTTTAGCCGTGTAAATTTACACGAGCGCTCATTATTTTTGGGACTCCTTCGTCAGCGAGGAGCAGTAGAGTGAGAACGTAGTTGTTGGACATCTCCTCTTCCCCTTGTAAAAACAGGATTAAATTGTTGAAATATTTACTTTTCCATAACCTTCGAGACATGCGGCGGCTAGCGACCTGCATATCTAGTAAATCTTTCACCACGTGATGCCGCTCTTTATGAGTAGTGTCATCCCTCTCATGGATCTGTAAAGACGTGATGCAACTGATGAAACACCCTCAAAAATTGCAGTCAGTAATGGCTGGCATTGGCGCCCGTAACTCTGACCATATATTTGTTATTCGTTACACTTTCTACACAATATTATTAGCCACATGTTTCAGTGAGAAGTACTCGCAATACCTTACGACAGCATCTTACACAGTATCGTACAACCCTGGTGAGACATCGGCCTTCCGACTGAGAAAATCGTTGCACACACAGCACACTTCCGGCCCAAGCAAAGTACTTCGGCTTAATATCAGAATAGCTTTGCTATCGTACCGTTAAATGTAAGCTGAAACACTTCACACTATAGCACGATTCCTGTGTGAATGCGAGGCATGACCACATTGAAGCTACACAGGCTGTTACCTTACAACGTGTGCCTGGGCTGCAGCAAGCATTTACTTAGTATAAATACAGCGCACAGCTGCACAACTATGTTTATTTATTCATTATTTATAAAAAAAACTTCACCCTCACCTGACACCAAGGCAGGAATACAGAGAAAATGCACCAACAAAGCGCAACCATTAGGACAAGTAACGCAAAAAAACCACAAGAATGCACAGATTTTTTATTTAACATAGATTATTACCTTTAAAGACATGCAGGCATTTTTAATGGGTTTCACCTAACAAAGTTATTGTGGTGCTTGATGCACGCCACAGTGTAGACCTCCAGTCATACATCCGAGAACCTAGAGTCACAACTGTGCACCGCAGGCATCGCACGCGCTTTTTCTCGCACTTGGCGTCCTTCGAAATGCAGCCAGGGCAGCTCGAATAAAACTCATCAAACATAGGCTGAGTATCCGATTATCACAGCCATTGATCTACTGTAATTGTATGTTTACTGGCCAGTTTATGGGGTTTAACGTCCCAAAGCACCTTATGATATCAGAGACGCCGCAGGGGATTGCTCCGTATAATTTAGACAACCTGGGGTTCTTTAACGTGCGCTGACATCACACAGTACATGGGGCTCTAGCATTTCGCCTCCAACGAAATGCGACTGTGGAGGTGAGATTGCAGCTTTATCTTCTTTCGGGGCAGCAGGCAAGCGCAATTACCAATGAGCCACCGTGGTGTCTTCTGCCGTAATTTATTTTTAAAGACGATATCTCATTGACTGGAGCGAAGAAATGGACCAAATGCTACAGCTGTCGCTTTCCTGTGATCCGATTATTGACGAGGTTAATTTTTGAATAAGTATTTTAAATATGGAAGCCTGCAGTGATTCAGGCTCTGAACACTGGCTAGTGTTATTGACGAGGTTAATTTTTGAATAAGTATTTTAAATATGGAAGCCTGCAGTGATTCAGTCTCTGAACACTGGCTAGTGTTGTTTTCTCGATGTTGCAGACAAAAAAAATAAATGCGCGTAGTTGTCCTGACCTTAAATAAGCTGAAAAAGTGAGAGCGATCACTCAGAGAGGTAAACTTGGTATTTTGACAACATGCGAGCGTTTGCGAACGCTTGGTGTAATGCCAGTATGGAAGCAGGCCCACGTAGTCAGGACAAACTATTCCCCTCATTGGATAGGAGGTGATGCCAGCCTACATAATCCTCATTAGCGAAGAATTTGAAACGAGAGTGTGTATTCACGGCGTGGAATGGCGGAACACATGTAACCGTCGCCTCAGCAGCCACTGTACACCTAATATCACGGAGAGAAGGAACCGAACCTTAAAAATCTTACCTATTCCATGCAGCTGTCCAACACATTGGCCAGGCATAAACTCCAGGGGTCCCAGAGCAACTACTGTTTCCAAACAGTGTAGTACAGGGTCTGTCACCACAAACGCCAGCTGTTAAAGACGAGGGTTGGAGTAGTTCTTGATGAGCAAATAGCTGCTGCATGTAAACTAGTCAGAGAATTTTAGCAACTGTTTTTCAATGTAAAGACACTCCCGCATTGATATGAAAGTATCGAATTCATATGACAGTGTCGCTCTTTTTCTAGTCTTGACGAAAATGCCTGACGAAAACGCGCATCGCGCAGTGTTTTTCACAGCGTGACCTTTAAATCCTCGGGGATAAGTTTGAGGTGGGCGGAAATGTTCAGATATTCTCATTAATAAAAATAAAGTTTAAATAAGCAGCAGGGGCTTGTCGGATTATCCCCACTGAATAGCATTATAATTATAGCAATAGACATAACTGCATTGTAGAACCTGACATCGTTCTCGAAAGAGTCATTATCACCTTTAAGTGTATAAATAAGAGCCCCCATAAACCTTGAGTAGCTCCTGCTCCATATGTTATCGCGCGGGTTTTCACGCAGTGAAGTAGTACGTTTTTCTGCTGCCTAACGACTTTGAGGTGAGGTGCAATGATTATTGCTGTTAATTTAGAAAAGTTATTATAAGCCTGCAAAAACGATGGAACAGAAGAGAAGGATTACAAAACATCAGTACCAATATAGTATTATTTGTTATTCCAAACCCGAATTATTTTCTTTCTTCGCCATAGCACACAATAAGACTCTCCTCCCTTCTTCCTGTAGCGCTGCGTTTGAGCCAGTAACCGTGAGTGAACGGTAAAGTAGTGCGGCCGCCGCCGCACTACTTTAGAAAAAAACGACAGAAAATTCTTATGAAAACGTCACATTGTGCTGGTTAAGGTGTGCTACCACTCGTTAAGGGTTCTCACAGGTTTTCTGGCCGATGGCTATGTCTATTTCCTGCACCTGTCACTCTTCCAGTGATTCCGTAGGGTTTCTTATGAAGTGGCACAGCGAAATGCTGGCCACCGTCACACTTACGATTTTCCTTTGGAGATGTGCCGGTTTTACTTTAGGAGGAGCCATGGCAATTACCTGCCTTGGCACGTTTTACTCAAGCAGACACTACTCTGCGGCAGTTGCCTGTCAACCCCATAGCATTACGCTTTTTGTAGCGGCGAATGATAACTCATGCGTACCTTATTGTGTACAGCATCTAGCGATAAAGTTCTCCGTACGATGTGCCACCGATCGGCTGTTGTGCGGTCCCGCTGGCGAAAGATTGTGGACGACTCCCAGTTCTTGTCTGCTTCGGATCGAGATCGCAGCAGTGTGAGACGCAGAACAGCACCACGACCACCAAACATGTGAAACCAGAAGGAGAAGCATCCTGGCTTCCTCGTCTCTCCTATGATAGGTGAAGCCAGTGTCACAGACTGATTGTGTTGCTTCAGAGTCTTACCGACGACTTTTACCAGGTAACCTGCGTGTCGCGTAAAAGCAAAAGAGCGGGAAAACGCTGAGGTCCTCGCTAAATCGCTGATTTTGTTCATTCCAGTGGCTCCATATTCGTAACTGAAAGAAGTCTTACGTTTCAATGCTACTCTCTCAAGGAACCTGAGGAACTAACAGGAAACACAACACATGCTAGCTCCAATTTTTGTAAAAACGAACTCTTACAAGAACAGTTTTTCCCTAAAACAGTGGTGGAATGAAACGAACTGCCACCAATCGTTTATGAGTCAAACGACTTCCTAAAAGAACTGTAATGTCTTTTTATCTGAATAAATGCGCCATGAGTTACACTGTGTTCTTGAATTTTGTCATTTTTGTTAAGGTGACCAGAGTTGAAATTGTGTACCCAATTTTTGTCCTGATTGTTATGTATTAGCTTTTTACTCTAATAATCTTGTTGTAATTCCCCTCCTGCTCGGGCCAAGACATTGACCTGTAGTATGGTCAAATAAATAAACAAATAAGTGTTAATGACTGTTAAGAGGATTTTTTTGATCAGGTTTACTTTAGCTCTTAAACTGACATAAAGAAGTAAGAGGAAATTAAACTCAGAGACTTAATCGCCACACTGCCTACTTCATTTGCAGGGCACGGCGATGGGTCTCGGGAACAGTTATACGCCACTGCAAGAATATCGTTGTTTTGTAGAAAAAAAAAACATAAAACGGCTTTCGCACTTTGCCTGAAAAACAAAAATGAGGGCGGGATTTTACCGGTCGGCATTGCCACCGTTTTGAATTTTTACGGCTTCAAAATGACCATACTAACTTAAGTTTGCCGTGGTTACCCTAGCGAAGATTGATAAAGGACATTGATATTATTAGCAACTGAACAATTAAAATAAAGAGCACTGAGGACAATTTAAGGTTGGCCTTTTTCAACTGGTTAACGCGTTCTGATCACCAAGAGGTTACTCTGTCTGAAAAAGGTGCTTTTATAGCTACGAAAGACGACAAAGTGACATAAAGCTGTGGAAATCACCGGACTATATAGAAAGTTAAATCTATGCGTCGACATCAATATTTGGGCGCTGATAGCAGACGCCACGCAATTCCGATATTATAGTCAAAACGGTGGCCACCTGGGCTTTCCGGTAAAGAAGTCAGGAGTTGGAATCGACTGTCGGGAAAAAAATGTTGAGTTCAATTTTCTCAGCAAATAATGGTTTCATTGCTCCTGGACAAAAGATTAATATGCCAGGAGCAGCCACATAATTAATGTTTACTGAGAACGATGTTTGGATGGAATCGACCTCAATGTCCACCTGAGTAGATGTTTCGCTGCTTAAAATTCGTTCAATATACCTTGCGCCAGAGTGGCTTTGGCCATGGGTGTAACAGCTATTGGGCCTTGATGTTCTCAGATTACACCTAAAAACTGCAAAATTGTTCGTAGATAAAATATTTGCTCGGGCGAGAAGGCCCGAAACACGTCTATTTACGGGTGCTTCTTAGGCCAGCAGTTGTCCTCAGACTTTTGGTCAAAATTCTTCCTAAGCTCCTCAATGTGGCACATTCTTCGAGAAGGTCTCCGTCAAAAAGCAATTAAAGAGGGTGAAAAGAGGCTAACTTCTGCTTTTCGACTATGTACCTTAAATGCAGTCACCTAAATGCCTAACCAGTCACATCTCGCAAAGAACAGCTGCCATGTAAGTCAATTCCAAAACTAATGATTCAATCCTGCCTCGTCCTAGAAGAATCGTGCAAAAGAGCAGCTGGCAAATTATCCTTGGACTAGAAAGGACAACGCATTCGTACTTGTCGGCTGTACAACCATGCAGTGCCCGTGAAATTGGGGTGTACACTCTGAAGCGAACATGATAGGCAAACCTCATTAACAGCCGATTGTAAACCATAAAATTTAATACCAGTGCTGTAAAAGCAAAATTATTGCAAATTTTCTAGACTTACGACTAAGCGAGTTATTTTTATCCTTGAGGTAAATCAATTGCCGCCCATAATTTATTACCACAGCTAGACGATTCCTCTGCGTGAGAGAAGAGCGCACCGGAGAGAGTATTATCGAACCGAAATAGGAGAATAAACACCTATATCTGGTGGAGGTGCTTAACTGTCAAACTGAAATACCCTTCAGGATGCAAGGCAGCAATCTTGCACCGCCTTTTGCTGGTCTTGAGCCTTGTGAGCCATCTCCTTTCGAAACACTGTGTAATGAAGATGCCGAGGAATGGTCCGACCTGTCTTGCCGTGCGACTGGGCTACACTCTAGGGAGGGTGCCGAGAAGCTGAGGAACGTTTATTTTCGTTCCTCCTTTCCCCTGCGACAACTTCCAGAACGAACCACCCAAGACATTTTCAAGCATTGCCCGGAAGGAACAAGCTGAGCTTCCCCTTGAGTCTTTCACTTGAGTCGAAGCTTATATTGCAAGGACAATCCGCGTAACGACTCCTAGAGGTAGACAACTGCCGACGTGATGCCGAATGCATGCCGCGCCGCTCATTGAGGTCTCCGTTGCCATCATCTGCGGCCTTTGCTTCACGACGCCACAGCTAAGCAGCGGCTGCGCGAGGAAGGTCTCGCATATATCGTACAGTAGATTGAAAACAGGGACTTTTAGAGGTGAGGCTGCACGGCGAAATGCCAAAGATCCTCCGATGGCGACGCATGACCACGACGTATCCACTATGAGGACGCACAAAATGACGCCACGCAAATGTGAGACAACTAAGCTGAGCAGCACTGTCCCGGCACCGTTCAGTACTGCCAAGACAAGTCACATAAAGCCTAACAAGCGAGGGCTGTCGCCTAGTCAGATTACAAATCGAGAACAAGATCCATAGATCTTGAATTGACTATTGCAGACCAGAAAGTTAGCGCTGTAGTAAACACAAGAGGAGGCTATTGTGTTAAGAAAGGAACATTCGGCTGCAGGTGACGACAACGTGGAAAGACTTGCGAATTGGTGCCACTGGGGGAAATTTATTACGCAATCGGAACGATGCACAGTACGAGTTACTTTCAACGGGCGTACCTATCCAGCGACGTTCGCAGTGCTACACCAATATCCCCGCGGCACGATCTTGGGTACAGACTGGCTGAGTGATCAGATAGCAGTAATCGAACGTTCATCTAAGCTCAACACGCTTCCAAAAGACGAACCCATCCCTTCGACGACACTCCTAGAGCATCACGTCTCTGAGTTTCCTGGACGAGCAGGTGATCGTCATAAGTCGCTCAAGGGTGATCGGTACCGTAGGTGCCAGTTATACTAAGGGTAGCATCTAGGGGAACAAGGAGCTGCGTCTTGATGGAGGAATCGCCATCGCATGAGTCATCACTCATTTCGATTGCGGCCAATGTCAAGTGCTGCTGACCAATTTTAGCGACGAATGCCGACATCTCAACCAAGGTACGACGAGAGCCTTTTTTGGACGAAATAGCCGACATTTGGGACACATTCGGCATCTCCGAGCAAACAAAAACAGACCTGCATACCTATGACCAGATACCCAAGTTGGCATCAAGCAGGCGGTAAGCTTGCAGAGACGACCAGGTATGCAGTCTACCGCGATGCTACGACTGCTTTTTGTCTTCTTCAAATTTCCCATAAATAACTATTTCTGAAAATCGGGTAGTCTCGCACAAGTAAGAATAGCCTGCTCACCGAAGCTTACATCCATTGGCGAAGCGAGAAGGTGGTGCGATCTGAGTGCATGTCGACGTGATATTTCGCGACGACATCGTGCAACACGAGGTATATCTCCCGGATGGATCTGAAGAGGTGCTACTGGCAGCTTGATGCAGGTGGAAGATACTGCGAGAAGACTGCCTTCGTAACACCACACGCCGTCTTGCAGTTCAAGGTCGTGTCGGTTGGGCAAATGTGTTGCATCAACGGCATTTCAACCAGTTATTCACACGGTGATGGCAAGACTCAAGTGGCATACTTGCATCCTTACTCTGGTTATCTCGATGAAGTCATGGAATGCTTAATACACTTTGACGGCCCCGTAAGACGGTGGGAGGAAGTGTTCAAAGCCATCAAGTCTTCTGTACCGACTTTTGTAGCAGAACAATGCCTTTTCTTTTAAGAAAAGCTGTGTCTCTGATCCACGCTGCCAGTAAGGAGGTAGGCCGACCAGATCCAGCAGAGGCGGCCGGTATTGCGAAGTTCTCACAGAACGCAAAAAAGAAAGTGGTCCGCTGATCTCTTCGGATATGCGCACACTTTGGGCGCTTCGCAATAAACGTCTTGTACTTTGCCAAACTATTGACGATCCTAACGAAGGCAGACATCGAATTCAAATGAGAAGCACCGAAGGTGGAAGCATTTAGACTGCTTCAACGCCGTTACCAAGAGCCACCAATACAAGCTCACTTCAATGAAGAACCGTATCTGAGGTTCGTACAGACAGAAGCAGTTTGGGCCTCCACGCCGTGCTTGTCTAACAGAAGAATAGCACAGTGTGAATCATCTCCAACGCGTGGCGCTTCCAGTCAAAGGCAGAGGCCAACTATTCAACGACATTTAAATGTGCCTTTAGATCATGTGGGTGAGCAAGAAATTTAGCCTTCACTTCTTCGGAAGAACACAACTTAGCAAGTAACCATCCCGCGCGGTGCAGGTTTGCCTAGCTTAAGACTCCTGGGGCCACCCCTTGCCCTGGGGCTCTCGACGGCAAGAGTTAGAAGTCAATGTCGTTTACAAGCCTGCACGATTGCAGTCAGGCGCCGATTGCCTAACAAGAACCATTGTCGATATACCGCCTCATGACGACGATGATGATGCTTTCCTTGGCCTTATGAGCGCGAGTATTTTTGCGGGGCAGTAACCCTCCGACACCTGTCCACAAAGCCTCACCGAATTCTTGAAATAAAAGCTGTCATCGGCGACATTGTCTTTCAGCGCGGATTCTCTTCCTTTTGCATAATGACAGATGTACTTGCGAAGAGCAACATCGCACCGAACAAAAGCGCTTCGACAAAATAATTTCTACAGGTGTGATATTATTAGCCGACAGCTGGACACCTTGGGTTCTCTCACCGAGTCCAAGACAAATAATACTGACCTGACTTATCTGTCAATGTCTCACGTTAAGCGAAAACCAATCGAGATTCTCAGCGACGAAGGACACCATTCACACGATGAGGCGAACTCCTGAATCCTATTAAACCACCACGAAGGCCCTTCCAGCAGATCAGCAAGGATCTTCTTTGCCCTTTACTGATGTCATCACATGGTAACGAGTGGACAACTAAAGTGAGCAACTACTTCGCCCAGTACACCGAAAGAAAAGGCTTGTCGATTGGTGCAGAAGCAGAAGTCTCCAAGATTATTGTGCAGTGCGTTCTTTTGCAGAGCGGCACCCCGAAGTGTTCGTGACAGACAGGAATAGAAATTACAGATGAGCTCGTGCAAGACATCCTACGCTAAAGCCTGAAAAACCACCGGAGAACAAGCCCGTATCATCAGCGGACAAGCAGCCTCGGGGAGAATTTGAATTTGGCCATCGCAGTTATTCTTGCCATGTATGTCCACGGCATACGCTAGACATAGAATGTCGTCCCCCTAAATGTCCGCTTCGCCGACAGCACCGCGGTGCCGGAAACTATCACGATGAGGACATTTGGGCTCATCCATGACAGCAAATCAGTGACCGCTCTCTGCGCCATGCTACTGAACGTGAGCAATGAAGAAAGCCTCTACGTCACTGCATCCCTGCAATGCGCGGAGGAGCCATTCAGTGTGCCTCCGTAAAACGATTTCGTAAGCGAAAACGTAAGCGAAAAACGTTTTCGCTGCTGCTTAGGACTAAGAAATAACCTTCGTCAAATCGGACAGCTTGCCTACGAATTCGTTCTAAACGGAGTCAGAACATCTCAACAGCGCTGCGCACGCCCAGATCTTGGAAATGTGTGTCCAATATGCGCACTAATGGACGCTTTGCAATTATATTCTGAGTGTTTATTTTCATTCACCTTTGTTTTCTTAGTAGCTCTGAGGTCAAATTGTTCGTTTAGGGGCTGTAATTTGCAGAAAGATTTGAAATGCTTATTCATTCATGCTGAAAGGTGCCGGCACGCTGTTTTATCGGCTTGAGTCTCAGGAGAGGTGTAACCAGATTTTTCTGTAGTAATAACGGCCATGTCAAACTTCGCCTTATGTTATTGGAGGCACTTGTAGCTTATTTCGATTCGTTATCTCGAATATTCTTGTTCAGCTTTAAATTTAGCGCGGTCGAGACCGGCGGTGATTCTATTCTTCGACAAACGCTGAGCAAATTTGTTGTGTCACCACCTCGGAATTTTAAACGCTTAGTGGGTGAAAGTTTTTGTTTCAGTGCCACGTTAGTCCGATCATTTGTATTCCATGGTATTGTCACCACGACATGAAGCTATCGTTCATTAACTGCAATGCAACGCTCTTCAGGGCTTCTATCTGCGTGCCGAGTTCTTAAAATTTGGTGACAATAAAATACGAGACACCTAAAAACGTAAACCGTATATTTACATAAACCCAACCTGAAGACTATTATAATATATCGGAATGCAATCACTTGCAGCTTAAGATGCAACAGTATTACGTTGTTCCTTTTTCACCCTACTGAACTGAAATATCAGATCATCTTTCTTTCTGAATTAATTTTATGTCCCCTCCTATATTTTATGAAACTTATGTGTCCCAAGATATAAAGCGTGCGCACAATCATATTGGCAATTCGAATATACAAATATGCGCAACCACAGACATCCGCCGTTTCCCGTTCGCTTCAAAGTTCATTTTCAGGCCTCTGTTGGCAGGTTCGATCTGTGTGCTGCAGTACTGGGTGTGCTTTCATCAAATCAAATCAGGTGTTTATTTTTCATATGTAAAGACATAGATGGGGTAAGACAGAGCTATTGAATTTTTCCAGAGTTGTTTTTGAATACGCTTGCAGTTCTCCTAGAGTGCACTAATCTCAACATACATAGCTATATTATAAAGTATGTTACGGTATTTTCGTGGTCCTTAAAAAGAGCCCAAACTGCAGAGAAAATGGTCACCAGAAGGTTTCTTCAAGACAGAGAAGGGAAGTCGAGTGCACGGCGCGCTTCTAAATACTTACAACTGACTTCATTAAAAGAGGCTCTCAACGAACAGAAAGCGAGAGAACTGCCGCAGTGTAACAGTTCACTTATTCAGAGTTACACTACACTGGACGAAACATCTTAGGGTGTGGCGGCTTAAATAAACAACTTAATCATGATAATTGCTGGCGCTTTCCAGTTACGAAAACAACTGCGCATTATTGGTACGGTAATCTGTGTACCTGACACTGCTGCTCTCAAGTACACTCAGTAAGAGTGGGTTTCCTCGCAACAGGACAGCGTCATATACCTGAAGAAGCAGTGCTAGCGGTGACGACTGGTGCATATGCAAAAGAGAGAATAGCTGCCAGTGCTCCGTAAAATCAACACCTTCAGTTATGCGTTTGACTATGTAAACGAGAGATGAAATATTCATGAAGCGAATAATTCATCTTCATAAGCAGAAAAATGCTGACCAGATTCGTTGAATGATACATGGCGTCGTCGTCTTCAGCACTTTCAGTGGGTGTCGTCATTCTAATGAGGCTAGACTTGAAGTCCTAATCGAGTACCGTCACGAATGCACTGGAAGCTCTCAGTCTCAGACACTCAAGAGAAAGCAGTTGTTCTGTGGCGCCATTGCTTGCAGTGCATTTAACATGTAGTCCGAACATTTCAATTCCCTTGCTAGCAGCTGTCTTAAAGAAAAGAGGTCTAGCTGTGACTACAACATAATCTCCACGTTCAGAAATAAAATTTCTTTCAACTTATCTTCAAAACATCGATAGTGTAATGTAATGAGGTGCTTCCAACTCTTGCACAAAGCACTTGCAGTCTGATCGCTGAGCTCTTCATTCTAAAGGAAAAACTCTGCTACCTTCCCTAGAATGAAACCTACCACCACGGTTGTCTTCGTCCCAGAGAAAGCGCTTTCCATTCAAACCCCTTTCCGGAGGTCGTCGCGGGCTCAGTGAAGAGGTCCTGGCCCACTGCAATGTCCACACAAACTGACCGGCTTTGATGAGGCAGCACCAGTGGCAGACGTGATCGCTGCTGAATTTGCAGCTGAGTAAATCCTCTGCGTGGGAGTATGAAGTTTTTTTCATGTAGTCAGTTAATGTGCAGTGTGTACGCTTTGCTATTTGACTATAATCAGTTAGCAGTGCGGATAATCAGGCGGCCTAGTGACAAGACACGAGGAGACTACGTAAGAGACAATGGCAAGTAAGAGACTGTCTTTTGGAAAGAACACGATCTCAGTGCAAACAGGAGTTACATGCACTTGGGAGTGATCGGTAACGAAATGTCATAACTGGTCAGATAGGCTGATGTTTAAACGAAAAATTAGGGCACACGTTACCACCTCCTGTTATTTAGAATGCAGCGGCATCTGCCTTGCATAAATGTGAAAAACTGGCAGAGTTATCAGGAGTTAATAGCTACAGCACGATTAGTCATCGATTAACCATAATATCAGCCAATCTAAAATCAGCAAGGCTTTTTATAGATACTGGGATTGTATACTGCTTCTCAAAATCCAAATTGCTTGAGCATGAACTCTTCAATCATCTGACTACGCACGAGAACCACATAAAAAGTTACAGCTGTTTAGCTGCTAGATTTAGCTGATGACGTTGCATTCTGACACCCACTGGAATATAAATGCTCGGCGGGCAGTGCTGCCTATCTGAAAAATTTTTTGCAACGGAAAGGAGGAGTAGGTGATGCTTTTATGTCCTTCAAGTGCTACAGAAGGGCGTGTGAACATGCGCCTCTAGATGCGAACATGCGCGCCTTCACTTGTGGATAAAATGTTTCAAGCGAAGGGATAGAAAGGCAGACGTCAAGCCAGTCATTTATTTCATATTAAATTCTTCAGCTTGAGTTTAGGCTTTCGTAGGATGATAAAATTACAAACAATTCTGAGCTATTGCTAGCAAAATCGATGTTATATCGCACAAAAATACGCAGTAAAAGGCTAATAATCAACACATAATCAACTATTCCGAAGGCAACGCATGAGTAAAGCCGAAGAGAAAGTGGCAACTTTTTTTAGGGCACGAGAAAAAATCCATATTTTTACTTGCCAATAGGAGCCAAGAAAGGTTAAATATTCAGTTCTCGACAACTTATTAATTATTACGGCCCACAAATTTTAAGTTATTTTCAAGTCAAGCTTATCGCGGCGAGTTACTTTACCTGCGCGAGAACTTCCAACGTTCATTACTACTGCTTGAGGAAACCAAAGTGAGCATCAGATCGGACAGATGAGAAGGCGAGGCATAATTTTCGTTGCGCTGAAATTTAAATCGGACAGTGTCTTTGAAAGGACAGCTATATGCTTGTATCCAGAACATGATGGAGACTCCGAACGACGCAGCATATTCATTGATTCAGCGGACAACTTGGTGTCTATTAGAACGCACAAAGCGCAGCGCACGCATCCCGGTTGTTAGAGTATCTTCTTACAATAAGGTCGATGATTTTGAACCGTCACAACCATATGTGAATATATGGCCCAGAAGTGTTTATTACAGAACAGTTTTGAACGGTTGTTGAACAAATATGCGGTTGAGGAATTAGATGTGCGACTGGACAAGGATATGAAAACAAATTTTGGACAAGCGCTGCTTGTTAGCTTGGCTGCCACCAAGTGACACGTGATTTTAAGCTTCAAAAAAAGCGTGTTGACTTTATGCGTGACACAAGAAAGAAAAAGCATGACGGATTCGCTCCAGAAGAGAAGGTGATAGGTAGTTAGCCTTAGGGACCCTGGTTGGGAACTGTTCCCAGTTCTTGGCAATCATTAGGGAATAGCTTATTTGTAATGTACGACCCACATAAAGAAGTTTGAGAGACATATTTTGAGGGTCATAGTCAAAAGTTTGTTTAATTGTACAATAAGACCAAAAATCGTCGGCGGCCAGGCCCATGACTGCTAACACATGAAGCAATAGATGACTGCTGTATATCATGGAGAGAAGTGGGCGTGTGCAACGGAACCATGTGCGATGCCTAATGAAACCTCAAACACCATAATAGAGTGCAAAAGATCTACGTGAAATTTTAGTGTTCCGATTGAAACCTTGCTATCCAGTTGACAAGACTCGGGCATTTTAGAGGTAATAACAGGAGAAGAAAGGCGCACCTACAAAAAGTGTCTTTTTTGCGCTATTATTTCCCTACATGCATCAACTTTCGCGTATGAAAGTTTTGTTGAACTGCCTTTTCCAGTGTTTCCATTCAGGTGCAGCGCCAAACAACTTCAAACAAGTCTATATATGCCATATATGCAGTTAAACTGCTCACCTACACCAGGAGACCCAACGCGTCATGTCAGATTCCAGCTAAATACGTGAGGGTGCGGATTGCATGAAGAAAGCCATGGCGGAGGTTACTGAAACATCACTGAACTATAGAAAAGGTACGATTTACTTAGAAAATATGTGTTCAAGCAATTTACATGAATGAGCTCTCAGCGAAATTGGCCAATACTTGGACAACATCTTCGTGTGAACGAAAATGTGCTGGGGAGGATATTAATTACCGCATTGAATCATTTTAGCCACATGTTTTTTCTCACAAATCCGTTGTCCAAAGAAGTGAGGAGTGCTTAGATCAAATAAGTTCCAATCTGTACCCTCTTTGCTGCGATGTTATTTGACAAAATTTGATGAAAAATAGGTGAAAACAGTTTAACCCACCGCTTGTGTCTGGTACTCAGTCACTCTCCCTGCCGCTCGAGGCCATCGCGCTGCATTAGCCTCTGCTCTCCGTATCCTAAAGCAGGTGATGTCCTCTGATAATTCAAGATGCAAGTGATCCAACATTTCTTAAATAGCTTACCCACGGTGTCCCCTTGGATCACCTTCCAAACATCCGGAAATCTAAACTTTTTACGAACTTCTTACATCTCATGAACTTCGCACATGACGCGGTGCGTTTGAGAATCGGGTTTCGCTGCTTCTACGTGACTACGCAGGCTCAGAATATGCAGATTATCGCGGCTGCGCGGTGAAGTCTTCAAAAACCATGACTGCTGTTCGTTTTGTCTGCCATGCAGATGTAGGCACCGCTCTACGAAATCGTTGCGACTTACATTAGGGCTGTCAAATAACATACACCAAAACAAAGCGCCAGCGCGCCCGTAATACCTAGCTAAACAAGGCGCCGGAAACCATGCCTCGGACGTCGCGCCTCAGTGTGACTCCGTAGGCTCCGGCTCGATAACAGAGTGAGCAAACGTGCTTGTGGGCTTGGCTCCGCGATCTCCCTTGCAAAAAAAGGGGTGCCTAGATTCCCGTACACAGACTTATCCTAGTTTATTTAATAAAAGTTGGAGAATATGCCCAGAATCTGGGGATGCTGAGAATATGAGAGTGCTTAGAAGGGCGAAAATACGCAAGCTTCCATCACAAAAACTGTGTTATTAGTAAAGTTTTTCGGAAAAGTGCTGTTATCTGTTAGTCCGTGAAACGTCTAGTACGAGGAATGAGCTGTGTATCTTATTGTGAGTCCCGCTCGTTTTTTTTTTTTTTTTGCAAAACTCAGATATGTTACAAGGCCTTCATTGGACACATAGACATCGTCAGGGTAAGAATATTGTCGCATAGGGGTGACAAAGCGGTAGAGAACTGACGAGGTGATTAACATGAAACGAGAACAGACTTTATATTGAGCTTACCTGCACCAACAGAGAACTGCATTCGGCAGAGTTGGGGCTGGTTACAACGGTATTTGGCGGTCGTTGAAGAGGAGAATGCTCGCCACTCTCTGTCGTGCAAATAAGAAACTTTCGAGGTATGCCGTCCAAAGTGACCACAAAAGCATCGAACAACGTAGTATCGGTTCCACGTAGGTGCCACCAATCGAGATTAATCTGGTCATGTATTGCATCATAAAGTGATAAAGCAGCGCGGTGGCAGCCTTCAGAATGATAAAATGAACGTTACGAAGCTTTGCGGCATTACCCCTTTCTTCAAAATACATCTACCAGATGCTTTATAATGAAAGGAAATGTACCGATTAATAAGCACAGCGAATGCAAATGCAATTAATGTGAATTCAAACAGTTGCCATTAGGGCTCATAATAAGGCAGGTGGCGTTCAACACGAACGTGCACAACACGGGCGTGCCCGGCACAGCTCCTACGCTGCCACTACTTCTGGGCCCACGTCATAGTGAAGCTAAGGAGCCGGGCGAAAGTAGCGGCGCAAAAACGTATCACTGAGTGCGCGGCGGAGAATGGGCGTACAATTCTATGCACAGTCACCCGGCTTGTATTTCGCATGGCGCCGGCGTAGGTTGTAGCTTTGGGCGTGAGTGCGCTGTTGGTCTTTAAAGCGGAGCAAGGCCAGGTGCCGTGCTTCTTCCGTGCGCTGTAGGTAGGCGGTGATGTCGAGGTTATCTTATTGGGTAACGTTCCGTAGCGGAGATGGTAGCATTATTCGGTAGCATAGACGAGCCTGAAACGTCCCAAGTCTTGAGCCGTTTCAAGATCCAAGGATGACGTCCCAAGTCTTGAGTTCCACTTCGACATACATGGTAGCAATCTCTACCATGGTGTTCGTTAAGCGCTCCATAAGGCCGTTGGTCTACGGATGGTACGCAGTTTTTTTTTTATTCGAGAAGTGTGCCATGAGTGTCCTCTGGTGGCTGATATGATCGTTGCGAAGGATGGCTTGCGTCCGTTCCGCCGTGAACGCTGTTTCTTTCTCACTGATGAGCCCTTCCGGAGCGCTGTGTTGTAGAAGGATGCTTTCCACGATATATTTGGTGACTTCTGATGCTTTTCCGTTCGGCAGGGTTGTTGCCTCCGCGTAGCGCGTCACGTAATCGGTCGCTACGATGATCCACTTCTTCTCAGGTGCTGTCATCGGAAAAGGGCCAAGCAGGTCTATGCCAATCTGCTAGTAGGGCCTTGACGGGGTTCATTAGGGGTGAGGAATCTTGCAGGTTGGGTGGGTTTTCTCGCAATGCGCGGCGTTAGCGGATAGTTGGAACGATTAATACTTGTCTTCAATGTGGCGGAAGGTGCGAGAAAATCCGAGATGCCCAGCTGTTGTGTGCAGAGTGTAGAATTTCTCCTAAAGGACTTTGACGTACAAACAGGAAGTAAACGGTTTTGATCGCTGCGAAGGTTTTCTTTACGAAGACATTAATCCGCACGAAGAACGACAAGACCCGCCTAAACAAGTCTGGGGGTGAAGAAGCCTTGCCTTCCTAGTACTCGACGAGGCTTTCAATGTGGGGGTCGGAAGTTGCTGCTGCGCAAAAGGGCAGGAGCTGATAAGTCTAAGGAAAGCGTCTTCGTTCGGTGCATCTACTGGAAGGCGGTGCATCTACATGGGTTCGTGACAGGCCATAAGCGCTAAAGTGCTTGTGTCTGAAGTTGTACACTTTGCTGAAGTTAGGCTTTTGAACTTGTAAGCTTCACCGAGCGAGGCGGCCATGCGCGTCCGTGAAGCCACAGGGGATTTAAGAGCTATCACAGCGCTTGACGATCAGTGACAACTCTGAAAGGCGTGGCGTGCAAGTATGGGCGAAATTTTGACATGGCCCACACTGTCGCGAGACGCTCCTTCTCTGTCGTGGAATAGCTAGCCTCTGCTTTTGACACAGAGCGGCTAGTGTATGTTAATACTGTCTTGCGGCCTAGCGTGTTATGCTTGTGCGGTACGGGCTCGGCAATATTATTTAAGCGCAAAAGCATTTCTTGCCTCGTCAGTGACGTGGAAACACTTGTGTCGCGCGTTCATCAATCCATAGCCAATCCACAATACACTCTACAGCCATCCATAATTAAATCCGTACTTCAATAAGCCATACTATAATACACAATTTAGTCAATAGTCCCAGAAGGACGAGCTGTCAATGAAAAAAAATAAGAAGAGAAAGTTGGGGTCTAGGCGGCAATCGAACCAGGACCTGCACGTACGAGACAGGAATGATTCCACTGCGCCACGACGGTTCCTTTGTTTTTCACGTGGAACTTGTGCCTAGCGGGAAAATCTGAGTATGTTTATGGCGCAAAACACCAGGCTGCGTAATACGAGCTCAACATGCTCCTGCACATCAACACCTTCCGGAATATCAAAAGTTTGGGAGGCCCGCACGTGCATCTAAATAGGGAAGCCGGCTAGGCGGTTCTCCCTGGACAACATATACCGCTCACGATGCAAAGACTTTGACCACCGCGGTGATTCGGCGTGGCGGTTTATCATGCGGCTCTTCCAGAGACTAAACAACCCCATCAACGTGAACAGATCACATCGCACAGCACAATTTTTCTCCACAGGCAAAAACACCAATATTTTAGTTTAGGGTGTGATTTCAAAGTACTTCTCAAGTGTTTGCTGTAATATATCCCAGAAGAGTTGTTTTGTGCTATCTTGGGTTTAATGGCACATAAGCATCTAAGGCTATAATGCGCTAAACACAAGGTAGAGAAAATTGTTTCGTGGAGGGTTTTATATAAAAAAGTTCAAAACAACGGTGTTCTGAAATGGCATGAAATGTTATTTCCTGCCACCTAGTGCAAGTAAAGGGCAAACATTTTTGAAATGGTTAATGATAAAAACATTACAGTAGGTCAGGAAACCTCGGCGGCTATTCTTGGCAGGGAAGGATGTCGAGGCTCCCAAGAAATGAAAAAGACACCTCAGCCTTCTTCTCAGGAATGAGAAATTGTCTGAGGTGTATCAACGACAAGTGAGACATTCACAGTTTATCAAGAAAACCAGCTTCTATTAAAAAGCTAAAAACATTAGACGTGTCAACAATTGCACTGCCACTTAAGAGTAGCGCTGGGTGAAAAGGTATGCATTAAAAATGCAATCGAGTAAAACACTTCTTTCCTAGTTTTTCGAGTTTTCAGCATGACAGTAAAATATGGTTTATTGTCTCCTCTCCACATCTTTCATAAAGAGGTTAGTCAGGAAAAATTTATGTGTCAGGTATGTGTGTCCAATGCGGAGACGACGCAAAATTAATTATATAAAACGTTCCTGGTGTGCACAGGTATTTCATTCCCTGAGTAGAGGCTTTGCAAAGTGCAGCTTGCTGTTTATTTCACTACGATAAGTTGTCTGCCAGTTAGCTTTGAAACTATTATATATTAATTTCATGCACGGTTAAATGGGGCATGGTGACATTCTTGATTTCATGACTGCGAGCTTGTGCCGCACACAGGTCGGCTACTTCGCTTCCATCTATTGCAATATGGCTCGGCACTCAGCAAAATTTGATCATATGCTCTTCTGTTGACGTATTGTCTCGTACTAAGGGATCGACTACATGTCTCAGATGTAATGACGTTAGCAGGCTAACTGAATCTGTATGGATTATGCCGATTTCTATACTGCTATTTATTATTCCGCTTACTGGTACAGAGACATCATCACATTCGGCACTTATAATGGATGCACAGTTTGGCACACTTACTAAATTTTGCCAGTTTCCTTGCACTACCACGCTTCTGAAATAATTTGTTGTTTTTGAGCCGTCAGTGTAATACTCTGTGTAGCTCACATAATTATCTTGTAGTGCCAAATATGCCTGTAATATATGCGCGCGTGGTCTCTTTTTTTCGAAAGCTTGTTAATGTAAACTCACATACATTAACAAGGTTGTAGCATGAGGCAGTAAGTCGTGCCTTGAGGCGACATCAGGATGGGTATCCAGTATTTTCAAGTTTTGGCAAATATTCTCGGAGAAGCAGTGATCTGATTGACTAGGGTTTGCTGTTGAACAGTGGTCTCGACGTGCACTTGATAACTATGGGATAACGATTTGGACGAATGTTCGGACATATGTGCATGTGAGCATAATTCTGTTTGTAAGGGAGGGTTCATTGCTTTCGACATAGAGACTGCTTACGGGGAATGTTCTGTATGGGCCATTTGAGAGACGTAAACCAAGGTTATGCATTGGGTCCAGCCGCTTTAGATATGATAGCCTCGCAGCCTCGCAGATATGCAACGCATCCGTAGTCTAGACTAGAGAGCACTACGGAGAAGTATATTTATAAAAGACATTTTCTATCAGATATCTAGCGTTTTCGGCAGAGTACTTTTATTATATTCAGGGATGAGGAAGCTTTCGTTTTCACGATGGTGAGGTGTAGCAGAAAAGTGAGTTTATTGTCAACAGCTGTGCCCAAAAATTTGTGTTCTTGTTTAGTGGAAGTATACTTTCATTTAAGTGCAGGCTGTGATCAATCTGGAAGCCTGCTTGAGCTAGCAAAAAAACAGCAACTGTAATTTAAACCCATTCCAGTCTGCCCAATCCGCGTCTATTTAATGTCAGTTGTATTTGTCGCTCACAGGTTGATAGGCTCGAGGATTTGTATGTTATTTGAAACTCATCGACAACAGAGAATACATAATGAACTTTGGAATTAATTTAGCTATAATAATAATAAAATTAACTTTGACGACAAACAGAGTAGTACTTACAATACACCCCTGCGGTACCCTATTATCCTGAACGAATTCTTGTTAAAGGTTGGAAGTCAAACGCACGTGAAATGAACCCTCAGACAGAAAATCTCTTAAGCAGTTCAGCATCCTTCCACGAATATCTGGGTCTGCTAGGTCGCGAAGGATCCCGAACATCCACATGGTATCCTAAGCAAATCAAATAAAATGCTAGACAGTGCTGTTTGCGTATCAAAAATTACTTGACGTTATTTTCAAGGCGGAGGACACGGTCAGTTGTTGAAGAAGACTTTTAAGGCGAAAGCTTTACTTGCTGAGAACTTGCGATTTCGCCGTGGCGGAGCTCCGAGGAGGCACATAACTTCACAACGCGCGCCTCGCCGCGGAGCCGAACCGGTCTGGCCGGGCCGGCGGCGGCTGGCGCACTCGGCGCGAAATAGGGACGTGCTCAAGTCTCCGCCAGTGCGATCAGAGTGCGCCGAATCCGCCGAACGCGTCGGCGGTCAAGCGCAGTTGGAGTATACAGGGCCTCACTTTGGCCGAAGTGACGTCACAGGGCAGCGCGCGCGCGCGAATTACAATCACGTCGGAGTATACACGCGCCTTAGCAGAGCCTGCGCTTAACCGCTAACCAACGTATTCGGTGGCGGAATCTATGGGAGCCACTGAAACCCCCCGCACACTCACTGAATAAAAAAAAATACGTGTGCCGGTGCTCGGAATCGAACCAGGGCCTATGCCGTTTGAAGCGGAGACGCTACCATTCAGCGACGACGGCTCAAGCTCTAACCATGAATAAAGGCGCATCTAGTGAATGCACTCTTCCAATGCAGTAGTATCTGCGCTTTTGCTACGTATATCCTGGCCCATCAGAGGTAGGCCATAAGTATTTTTAAAAATCTTCTCTGGTGGATGTCTAGAAGTTCACGAGGTTCAAGAACGAACATTAGCCTTATGTTCACAATGCTTTCAAACGACTTAGCAAGGCAGCCTGTAAGGGCAATTGGTCTAGAGCTACTAGGGGAGGTTGGTGGCTTCTCAAGTTTCAGGAATAGTACTATAACAGCTTTCTTCCACTGCTTAGGTACCTTTCTTTCTATGCATATTTTATTGACGAAGTTCAAAAGTGTTGATACGGCGGGCTGGGAACGATTTCAGGTTGTATTTTTATTTCATATTGTATTTGCTCAGGCCCTGGAGAAATTTTTCTGCTGGCAGACAGTAGTGTGTTGATTTGTTGGAGAGCAATTACATTATTATTTTATTCACACCTCCCCTTTGTGGAAGTCTGTTTTTCGGCTATATTTTTATATAAAAAAGAGTAGGTCTAGCTGGAAGAACTAGAAACAGCAGCGAAGTGCCCCCTCAATATGTGTGCTTGTTCTCTAATACTTTTTGTGTACCAGGCACGGCCAAATGAGGAATTGTGAATGGTGAGTAGCTGCCATTTAGTTTTGAAACTTACTCCCAAATTTGTTTTGATGTGGTTGAGCTGTTTCGAAGAGAGACATAATCTTGCCATGATGTTCTCTCGGCCTTTCACTGAATACACCACGCTTTTGCTCTTGCCTTTTTGAAGACATAAAGTTTTCATGCGCTGGGTATCTGCTAAAAACTCATCAGAATTTGTTCTCTTCTTTTTTTACCTCCTTATATTTTTGTGAGCACCACATCTTGTGGCTCTGGTGCGCCACTCAGGTGTCTTTTGTAATTCGTACATGCGCAGCGAAAAGAATGCATGTTGCGGACATTTAATTTATCTCATCTATGTTATGATTTGGTAAAATTATGTCCTCTAAGCTGGCTTTCTTTTGTAATCAATGGCCAGTCAGGAAAGTCACTTCCAAAGAAGTTGTTTTGTCGGAAAGACTGTTAGCGGAGATGAAAGACTTATTATGACAGGGAGATGATTGCGAACATTTAATTTATCTCATCTATGTTATGATTTGGTAAAATTATGTCCTCTAAGCTGGCTTTCTTTTGTAATCAATGGCCAGTCAGAAAAGTCACTTCCAAAGAAGTGGTTTTGTCGGAAAGACTGTTAGCGGAGATGAAAGACTTATTATGACAGGGAGATGATTGCGAACATTTAATTTATCTTATCTATGTTATGATTTGGTAAAATTATGTCCTCTAAGCTGGCTTTCTTTTGTAATCAATGGCCAGTCAGGAAAGTCACTTCTAAAGAAGTGGTTTTGTCGGAAAGGCTGTTAGCGGAGATGAAAGACTTATTATGACAGGGAGATGATTGCGAACATTTAATTTATCTCATCTATGTTATGATTTGGTAAAATTATGTCCTCTAAGCTGGCTTTCTTTTGTAATCAATGGCCAGTCAGGAAAGTCACTTCCAAAGAAGTTGTTTTGTCGGAAAGACTGTTAGCGGAGATGAAAGACTTATTATGACAGGGAGATGATTGCGAACATTTAATTTATCTCATCTATGTTATGATTTGGTAAAATTATGTCCTCTAAGCTGGCTTTCTTTTGTAATCAATGGCCAGTCAGAAAAGTCACTTCCAAAGAAGTGGTTTTGTCGGAAAGACTGTTAGCGGAGATGAAAGACTTATTATGACAGGGAGATGATTGCGAACATTTAATTTATCTTATCTATGTTATGATTTGGTAAAATTATGTCCTCTAAGCTGGCTTTCTTTTGTAATCAATGGCCAGTCAGGAAAGTCACTTCTAAAGAAGTGGTTTTGTCGGAAAGGCTGTTAGCGGAGATGAAAGACTTATTATGACAGGGAGATGATTGCGAACATTTAATTTATCTCATCTATGTTATGATTTGGTAAAATTATGTCCTCTAAGCTGGCTTTCTTTTGTAATCAATGGCCAGTCAGGAAAGTCACTTCTAAAGAAGTGGTTTTGTCGGAAAGACTGTTAGCGGAGATGAAAGACTTATTATGACAGGGAGATGATTGCGAACATTTAATTTATCTCATCTATGTTATGATTTGGTAAAATTATGTCCTCTAAGCTGGCTTTCTTTTGTAATCAATGGCCAGTCAGGAAAGTCACTTCCAAAGAAGTGGTTTTGTCGGAAAGACTGTTAGCGGAGATGAAAGACTTATTATGACAGGGAGATGATTGCGATCATATAATTTATCTCATCTATGTTATGATTTGGTAAAATTATGTCCTCTAAGCTGGCTTTCTTTTGTAATCAATGGCCAGTCAGGAAATGTCACTTCCAAAGAAATGGTTTTGTCGGAGAGACTCTTAGCGGAGATGAAAGACTTATTATGACAGGGAGATGATTGCTTCCATATGGATTGTCTAAAATACTCCAATTAAAATCGCTAAAAACAGACGGTAAACTAAACGACACACCTAAAACACTCATTTTTTCATAGCTTGTGGAGCAGTATGCTGGGTTACCCGAGTTTAGCAAATATAATTTAGTGCATAGATTAAAATCCTCTATAAGCGGCCATCTAGCGTCAGTTTTCTCGTTTCCCAAAAACAAGAGTGTGCGTTAAGGTCTCGAACTGCCAAGTAAGGCTCTGGTAGCTGTTCTAAAAGTTCCTCTATGTCATGAAGTGCTACCTTCAGTTGAGGTCAATATATACAGACCACACAGTAAAATTGTTTTGTGTGCAAGGAGAGTGGCTGCTACAGCTTGGAATCATGTTTTTAGTTTTAGCTCATGATCCGGGACACCGTTTTCCACAAAGATGGCTATACCTCCTGATCTCCTGCTTGCCTGCTCTCGGTCGCGGGGGCAGACAGTATAATTTTTAAAAAATATTTTTTTTGAGGACGTAAATTTATCTTGTAGCCATAAACAGACAAAAGCGTGTGATCCTAGGGTGTTTTTTACGTCACTGTAGTTGTTTACAAGCACTCTACGGTTCGATTATTATGAAAGCCGTCTTAATTTTGTGTTTGTATGAAGTGCAAAACTAAATCAAGTTGGTTACGGCCCCGTGACTTGGGGCCTATCTTCTTTTGAACGATCCAGGGAGCCCCGCCGTCTGTCCGGTGTGGACGCCAAAGGGCTGCCCTGGGTCGCATTCATCGCCTCTGCAGAGGCGCTGGACGACCGTACTGAGGACACATGGACGTTAGAGTTCGACATTGACCTGTGGGTAGAGGCCGTGAGGCTCGCCGACCCGGGGATCTGCGCAGCCTGCTATGTAGTTGGCGGAATAGTGCTAGCTACTACACCTGGGGACGCGGATGGCCCTGCCACAGGCTCACTTCTTGTGGCCTGGACAGGTGCCGAAGTTTGGTGAGGTGCGCCGCGCCCGGGCGCATCATTGGCGAATTTGTTTTTTTCCGTGAAAGAGAATATGTGTGTTATAGGGCAACTGAAATGGATTATAACGCGATAAGATTAGAATGGCTGAAATCGCGAAACATGCTCGTAAAGCCTGAGAAATCGTTGTTTGCTCTCAGTTGAGATGGTGGCATAATCGCCGAATAAAGCGACGACAGCGTTCAGGCTTGTCTGCTATGCACAGCGAAGGGGAAGAGGTCCCGATAATGACGTCACGTATGACGGCACTTTTTCGATCACAGAAGCGGTTGTTTCTAGGGAGAAAACCAACGCCATCTAAAGTGAAGCTCATGAAGAATTCTTTGGTGACACCGGAAGACGTACAGCAGCATACAGGTGAGGACAGCGGACATCTGAAATTTTGGCCGCAATTACGCCATTAAGTTTTCCCGCATTCCCCAATGCACAGAAAAGGAGCCTGAACATCGTCGTGGTTTTAATCGACGATAACGTGACAATTTTAAATGCTAGTACAAAAATACTTCGCTTTCTTTACCTAGAAGCTTGCTAGATTTAAACTCTTCAGTAACCTGGAATTCTAAAAAAACAATTTTAACTTTGCTTTGACGTTAACCGCCTTCTGGGTTTTTTAAAGAAATGCTTTCAGTAGTTTCCGAAGCAATGATGTTTTTTTTCTTCCAGGACGGACAAGCGCTAGAGTATGCAGTATGGTCTCCTTCACAGTTTGCGCACCACGGGCCAGCAACGCATTCATCGGATTGGTGGTCCTTCGTAAAGCATTTCGAGCAAGTTTTGCAGCCACGGAAACCCCGTGAGCTGTTCGCAAATCTCTGTCAATTGAAACATCTTCGTGGGTTGGGTATATACGGTGTTACATTTATTTTCATGTATCCGACTTGAGTGCTTTTAGGCAGTGTGCTGGTTTTCAGCATTAGGATCATGTGTTTCGCGTCTATTTTCCGGTTGTCTTTCTGGATCTTTATTTGCTGAACATGTACGACATCTTAGTCGGTAAGGCCCTCAAGTATTTATTTCTGAGAGAGGTGGACAAAATCAATTTCAGAAATGATACCACAGGCAGTGTTTATAGATCGATGTGAATTGGTGGAGACAGGAATCTCCCCTATCGATACAGTGCTTGCAAGTTTTGAGTACTCGACGCTGTTGCGAAGTTCGAGGAATGAGCGGGTGATGGAAATTTTCGATGCCTTTTACCCAAGGCCCAAAGTATCTATCTAGCGCTTTTCTCCCAGGAACGAGGATGAGTCTTGCTTGTTTATCTTCTGCTACACTATGAACAACACGAAATTTCTAGAATGATACCTCTCTTTTCTGAAAATATCTTGAACATTTTGCCCGTTTTAGAGAGACATGTCTTGTTTAAAAAGAGAGGGAGACATAAAAATGAAGTTTTAGGTCATGGTGCCTGCCACCCACTATGGAGCCCAACCAGGAGACGGGACAGGAACTTGCTAGCAAGTCCTACACACGCCAGCTCTACACCACAACTACAACTGAGTATGACACAATTGAGAGTAGTTGGCCACACAAGGTTAACCCTCGCCGAAAGGACAACAAAAAGTATGGTGGGGCAGCCAGAAAAAGAATGTAAACCAATATGCCCCTACAACAGGGAAAACCAAGAGAAGAGGCGACAGGAGAGTTGTGAGAAAGATGGAAACGTAAAAGATGGAGTAGGGATAGGAAAAGGGGACAGCCAATTTTCCTTGGTCGGGTGAGGCCACAGGTGCTGTATACAGGAAGCCAAGGACAAAGTGGTGTGTTGCCTGTGCCGAGGGGCATCAAAGGTCCAAACGCGCGGCATCGGCTCAACCACAAGGAATTCCTTTTCCCCAGACACAGCTGAGCCAAAAAGACAAGCACTTTTGCTTGGGTCAATGGGGACGCTCTGCTCACTATCCTCCCCCTGCGGGGATGTTCCTGCCCATGCTCAGGAACCCGTGGTGTCGCAACTGACCAACATCTGCATGATGCAGGTGCCCCTGCGGGGATGTCCCAGAAGATCACGGTATTATTGCACAGACTAAAACAATGGTCAATGGTCTCTGGCGCGTTGCACAGGTGGCAATCCACTGTCAATGGCACAACCATCCGCTTAGCATGAAGCCATGCCTACACAGGCAGCGTCGATGTATGCAGTTTAAAGAAGAAAGTTTTTGCTTCAGAAGAATAGCACATTTTTTTAACACGTTTTAATAAACTGATGTCAAGGAACTCCAGAAAAAGGTTTCCGATAAAATGGCACAGGAAACAAATACTTTGTAACTACCTGACTCATCTGCCTTCTGGAAAGACTATACAGGTACTCTAGAGAAAAGCGCACAGTAAAGAAATTGAAGGTGTCAAATATTTCCTTAAAGAATCCTCATAAAGGCCCCTCACGAGTGTGTCCAGTTGGTGCGAATAGGAAAGACAAATGAGCAGTAAGACGCCTTATAAGCATAGCTACTAGAAAAGGGTAGTCTGTCTATTTGAAAACGAAAAAAACGCGAAACAAGGTGATGCGCGAACAAGTGAATAAGGCCTTATCCACAACACTAGAGAAAGAATTGGGTTGTTGCGACGCATGGGTTCCCATTGGGGTCCCTATATGAAGGTAGCGAATATTCTCTGCATCCCCTCGCACACTGGGAAACCCAGAGGACATAGGCAAGTTTTGCAAATAAAAAAAATTTTGCAGTCATGAGCCGGAGCAAACACTGGCAGTTCCCTACCCAGACAAGCATGGGTTTATGGCCTCATGGAGATTATCTATAAATTCCAGTAGGGTTAACTGTTTCGAATTTGGTGCAGACGAAACCCTAGGTACTGAAGGGCGCCACAGTCCCAACTTACGACAAAAAAATGAATTGGCCTTGAATCGCAATAACGCATACAATATCCCCTGCATTTACCTAAATTAAGAGCCGCATCTGATGCTTCAGAAATCTTTTTAGTGAAATGTTATACCTCAATTACACTCTTTCTGCAAAAACAAAAGAGGGCGACATCATCAGCATAGGCGAAAACCTTATTTCACATTATTTCAGTGAAAAACCACAGACAGTTGCGCTGTTAATAATACTGACGCAGAAGGGTTCAAGATATAGGATCAACAACGAAGGCGGTAATCGACAGCCTTGTCGAACAGAAAATTTCAGCACATCACATTTCGTTAGCTCTAGGTCAATTATGCTCGCATTGGACTCCTTATAGCACACTGGTATGCCCCGGAGTAAAACAATCCAATATTTGTATGCTCAAAGACCGTAAAGAAGAAATCGTGAAAAACTTTATCAAAAGCCTTCGCGAGGTCAGTCTGATTAAGAAGTGTCGCCAATACTGAACGTGCAATATGAATATGGGTTTGGATGCGGCGGCCTCTCATATCGCAGACCTGGTGCGAGCCTATTAAATCAGCCACTACTAGCTGCAGACGATTACAATGAGCCTTTGCAAAAAGTGTGCATTCTAAACTACAGAGGGACTTTCGACGATATCCTTCAACCGTTTTCAACCGATTTGTTTCTGTGCTTTTTGGAATTAATATAGTTTTTTTTTATAGTAGGAAGTGGGAGGCAAAAAACAAACATCATAAGAAGCCTGAAAACCCCCATTAAAACCCCTTACATCAACCCTTACTACCCCTTACTTCAACCCCTACTACCTTTTACTTCAACTCAGTCCTCCGTCCGGCCTCTCCAGCTGCGATGCTATGCTTTTCTGTCGCCTGTGGCTGGGAGTGGCGTTTGCCAATGCCTACTCTCACTTCATCGCAATAGCAGACTCTCCTAATTGTGAGACCTGTGGGTGCGACATAAGAATAGAACACCTTCTTTGTAACTGCCCTCGGTTTCAGCCTGAGCATGTACTTCTTTCTGCAACACTCCGCCGTTTAGATCCTTGGCCCCTTACTGAAGCCAAGAGTCTGGGTCCTTGGAGTAAGCCTTCATCGCAGAGGACAGCTTTGACGGCACTTTTCAAGTTCTTAAATGACTCAGGACTGAGTGGAAGGTTGTGAACTTTCAGTGTGTGCCCTGCGTACCCTGCAACTAATGGCCAACGGACATGTGGAAAAGTGACCAGTTCCCTTTTCTCTACCCTTGCCATCTCACCCTCCGTTCCTCTTCCCACGTATAGGGTTGCATACCGGGCGCTGCCTAGTTAACCTCCGCGAATTTCCGTTTCTCTCTCTCTCTCTCCATTAAATCCGGTGCAAAGCAAGTGGAAAATGTTCTATAGAACACGTCAGTAATACCATCTGGCCCAAGACATTTCTGAGCCGTCTGATCAGAAATGGCAGATTTGATTTATTCCAAAGTGATAGAGATACCTGCACTATAGCACGCTACTCGCCATCAAGTCGAGGCAATGCTTCGAATAAGAAACAGTAATCTGATCCCCCATTTTTGCCGGAGACAATCCCCAAAGAGCTTCCGATGATAGTCAACGAAAGCATCAATAATGCCAGCGGCATAGCTGAATATGCAACCTCTATGCTGAATTTTCAATAGTTATTGAGCAACGGCAATTTGCCTTTCACCACTCAGGGTTCGACGAGATGGTTGCTCATTCAGAAATCTACGAGGCCTACACCTTATCAACGCCCTTTTGTTACTTTCGGTTTCAAAGTGTTGAACCTCTGCTTTGACGGTAGTGATATCTTGTGCATAGGCACCTGGGCTAGTCTTCTAATGTAGCTCAACTAAAGTACGCCCGTGCAAAAGAAGGTGAGGTCTTAAAAACGTCATTCTTGCTAAGGCTTCGCTAGCTACGTTTTTGTTTCTTCTTTAAATATGTCCCATTTTTGCAAACCTCAGAGATCAGCGGCTGACCACGTGTCCTTCAGGCAGGTAAATGCAGCACGTTGGATGATTTAATCTGACAGCAGAGAGCTATCCAACTTTCTGAGTTGCCATCGAGGATGAAGTATGCGCCCACTGCACCGCCCTATCCAAAGAGACGCCATGCAGTGATCACTGAAGAATATGGGCCTCATCTAGTAAACAAAAATGCTGGCTAACATGTCTGCTGAAACGTAGATACTGTCAAGCCGAGTGCTAGAGGAGCACTGAAAATGGGTAAAACGAATTGTATGCCCTTATCTTGTCCAAAATCGACAATGTTGTATTCACATGCCAAATCAGTAAGTAACGAAGCATGAGCTCATAGCGCTTACCTACCACTGCTCGGTCTTCATCCCTACAAACACAGTTGAAATCAACAAACTTTATAACTTTACGATCTTTTGAATAGAGGTCAGCTAATGGCAGAAAAAAATAGTCTTGTCTCAAACAGCTTTATAGGAGCATAAACACAAATAATTCGCCACTGCACACCCGAAACTGCTCACAACAGATAGTCGCCTGTGATCATCTATTCAATATAACACGGTAGTAATCCACAGTGTGTTGGCGAGGAATAGCATTCACTCTCCTGATAAGCCTCACGAGAGACGGCAACATTGAATGCTGACAAAAAAGGCTCAAGAGCAGCTTCAGTCTTCTCATCAGCTGACAGCTTGGTTTCCTGGATGGCTCGCACACTCAAACCCCATTACTTTAAAAGACACCGTATCTGATGTTGCCTCCGACGGTTAGACAATCCCCTAACGTTAATGATAGTGACCTGAAATACTTCGACGCTCGCCATTTTTCGTGCATGTCTCATTGAAAGCCATCCCCTGGGCTGGGATGGCCCGCCTGCAATTCGGCGGCTTGTAGGGCAGACATCGCCCTTCGTTTTCAGGTTACCCTTCCAAATGCCACCATATTGGGTGCCTTCTGCTCATTGCCACCGACACAGACCTCATCATCTGCAGGACGCTTCAAAGATGCGCTGTTCTCCATCGCCTCTTCTGAGACAGCCAAGGCTTCGGCCCATGAAGCCCCGTAGATCACGTCGCTCGCACCTACGCTGACAGCCGATGGAGCGCCGAACACGCTAGAGGCTGGCACTGCAGTCGGCACGCTGCTGCACTATGGCGACGATGGGGCGTCACCGACGAGGCAGGCATGTCACACACTCACTGGCTGTAGTGCCTCTACTTGCCCTACAGAAGGGGTGTCCAGCTGTCGTGATCCCTGGGTGACAGATGACTTCTGTGCATCAAGCACAGGACTCAAAGTAGCAGGCCTAGGCAAACCTGGGCACGTAAGCTTTGGGTCTGGAGACGGAAATTTCAGATGGTCTGTACTTGCAGGCTGTCCTTTGCTGTTATTTGGTGTAGAAGCCTTTGGTCCGCCTTCTGTGGGAAGCTCATCACTCAGCTTACCCGACGCGTCTCCAACATCCGACAGAAACTAAAATTGGAAATTGGTTTTTGGGTACCTGCCTTACATATCGGCTGACACCTGAACCACGCCGTAAGGGAATGAAAAGGAGGGAGTGAAAGACGAAAGGAAGAAAGGGATGCCGTAGTGCAGGGCTGCTGAATAATTTCGACCCCCTTAGGATTTTTAACGTGCATTGAAATCGCACAGCACACGTGCGCCGTTATGTTTTGCCTCCACCGAAACGCAGCTGCCGCGCGGGTTCGAACCCAGGAACTCCGGATAAGTAGCCGAGCGCTCTAAGCACTAAGCCACCGCGGCGGGTATCCGACACATCCATAATTTGTTTTGACGCCGCCTCATGCTCATGTGTCCAGTTACCCTGGCGTAGCCTGTCAGCACAGCTCATGACAAATTTTATCATGTGCCCGAAACGTCGGAATTGGGTGGACTGAGGTGTACACTAATGCCGCACATGGTCCACCCGGCTACACCGAAGAAACAGCTGATGCCTACCTGGGATCACTACTAAGGCCAGTGCCCCGAAAAGATTGAGCATTTGAGGAGTTGTACTTCCTGATACTTCATCATTGAGAGGGAGCCAGATTTCACGGTTCGCTGTTTTCATAGGCTCCATGCCGTGGAACTTCTCACTCTCGATAGTTTGCACAGTTCTAAAAGGCTCCAAAGATTCCACAATCATCTTGTGCTTCATAGAGCGCGGAAGCCAGAGCAGCTTAACGTTAATTTTTTTGGTTTCGGGGTCAAATACGATACACTTCAGATCTTTGACATTGCACTCTGCTTTGACAATAAACTTCTGCTTTGAGGAACTGCTCTCACATTTAGGAATCAAATGCGGCTCATCTGGTACTGGCCAATACATAAAATATCACGGAGGTCCAAAATCTGCGCGAGTGCGTCTCGGAAGACGAGAGCACGGTATGGGCGACCATTGAGGTCAGCATACAGAAAGACGGTGTTCAAGACAACATTATCGGTAGCAAGTCGATGGAGGATAATTTTGTAGGAGTCCGTGGTAACTCCGGGTGTCGAAAGACCTAGGCCAACGGCCAATGCGCTGTTTCCAGCAAGAAGTTTAAGAAACAGCCGTTCAGAACGGCTTCCTCTGCCTCTTCTTCTGCGTCACGACGGTTCAACGTTCGGAGTTGAATAAAGGCGTGTCTAGTGAGTGTACGGTTGTCTTAGAAATGTATATTCACGTGTATTAAGGTGTACATGAGTAATTATGAGCAGATATATTACACAAGCCGCCATTAACCGAGTACAAAAGTAAGTTTCAGGTAAATTTATTTTCTGCTTGGCGTGGCGTAGCGCCATCATGCGGCACACATTCAAGCACCCCCTCGCAATGTACGACGCTCGCCAAGCGCGCGTAGTAATGCAGTGAACGCCAGCTCGGCGACATAGCCATGCCCCCCCCCCCCCCCCCCTAGGACACAAATTCAGAAGGGGACCATGCATAGATTTCTCATTTCCGCAAGTAAGGAGACTTAGGTCGACATGATATTTTTTTTATTTATTTTTCAACTTCACGCAGTAAGGAATGTCTCGCGATGTTGCTGGTTCTGGACGAGAACGGCAGCTAGCCCTACTCTGCTTGCGCAGCTACGAATATCGGCTTCGGAGTGTTCCTTGAAGTGCCCGTGCGCGGCCGGTGAAGTAAGCTGCGGTTAAGTTCGTGGATTCCTTCACGTCCTAGAGCTTTCCATTTGAATGGCACATCTGTTTTCGTTACCTGCGTCAAGGGTGCGGCGATGGGCGAATATATCTTAACGAATCATCGGTAATATCTGCACAGCCACAGGAATCTGTGCACAACTTTTTTGACGGTTGGCTGTGGAAACTGCACGATATCAGTGGTTTTCACCGGGCCCTGGTGTATTTCATCCTTGCTTACGGTGTGGCCCAGAAACAGCAGGTTCCCTTGAGCGAAATGGCACATCTTTGGTATTTGGGTGAGCCCTCGTGACTTGATTGGCTGTAGCTAGCTCCAAAGCCTTTTTAAATAATTGTGGATTGCTGAGAAGATTTCGAAATAATCTAAGTATACTACAAAAATTTGCCACTCGAGGACTGCGAATACTGTGTCCATTACTTGCTGAAACGTAGAAGGGCAGAGCAAAATCGATGTGACATTACGTTGATCTTGTAGAGGGAATCGGGAGTGATGGACTTCTGATGGTTCCGTTCATTGACCTCGATCTGGCAATATGCTCTTTTTTTCATCGTTACCTTTAAAATAGAAACATAGATGGCGAAATTTCTAATTGAGTTGAGACATGCTTCTTGGCTAGCACTCCGCACTTTTGTGCACACTACCAAGAAATTTACGGGAGTTCAATAAAGACATGTACTTGCGACAAGAATTTATGAAAAATTTCCGCAAATTAATGACTATTTTCAGATGTTCCGAGCAATAACTCAAATACGCGGGCTTGCGCAAATTGCATATGCACATTAAAATAGAGACGTAATTACACTCCTGCACCCGATGCCAAATAGAAGTTTTGCTGAGAAGTTTTGCACTCCCCAACTTGCCAGTGATAATCTAATAACGATTAAAAACTACTAAATCAGGATGGACAGCTGGGATAGTTGGAGGCTGTTCATGACGAAAGTTATAGGCACAAAACTTTGCAAGGACAGTGAAAAAGAGGACATAGGACCCGCGCCGTTTTCACAACTGCTTTATCGGTCGTGACATCTCTAATAAACCAGTTGCGAGAACGGAGCGTATCATCGGTCCTCTTTTTGTCTGTCCTTGCAACGTTTGCGCCTACAAATTTTGTCATCAATAAATACTACTTGCATTGGTTTCAGGAACATATGTTGTCCGAGTGACCCTGAACTCGTGCGCGGCGTTACCTTTCACTTCATGGTCACACAGCCAGTGCCAACGGACTTAACAAGAAACCATATATTGGAGTTCAATTTGATGCTAAGCAGCATACAGAGCTCTGTGAAAGGCAAGCAGATTTCTCTCTCAATGCTATATACGCATACGTTGGATTAAAAATACTGTGACAAAAATGCTGCATGATTTCTTGGAGAATTTCTAAAGAACAATATTCAGAACAATTCATAGGACCACTGCAAAGGAGCCAACAATATTTTTTCTTAAATTAGTCACTTGCTGTTTGTTCTAATATAACTAAGCTGTGGCAAAAAAATCACAGAGTGTGCAACACATTGGAACTTACCAAATTATATTAAAAAAGCAGCTTTCAAGAGTAGCGTATAGTTATTTTGCACGCGAATAAAATGCCCTTTCTTTACTGGCTCCACCGATTTAAAGAAAGCGAAAAAATACTAGAGAACGGCTACAGAACTACGAGAGCACATGAAAGAGATCGACACCAACTCGTCGTTGTGTTACGCTCCAACTCGCCCAGTAATCTGCTATTGTGAAAAAAAACACAAAGAAAATGATTGTCACCTGCTGGCGTTACTTCAGTTCCTGGGGGCGAGAGGCTGCACAAGTTTTCTTCAGAGATGGTGATGTCGTCAAGGGCGATGTAGGTGGGCATTCCACTCCATCGAACATAACCATGAAATACGACCTGATGGAGAAATCCACGTTTTAGTGAATAGATATGCATCCTTGATTCATCAAGGTTACCCTTTAGAACAACCACCTTTTACCAACTCAGACACCACAATGGAGATTTACAAGTATTTTATTTTTCTTGTGCGAAGAACTGCAGCTATCATCTAGTACTAAACCGCATGTGATTGCGAAGGTTAACTTTAACAAGGTTAATCTAGTCTATTTCGACCACGCTGGTTCATGTTTATTTCAAAGCAGATAATTTCATTTTTACACGGGCGCTAACCCGCACAAGTATCAAACTTTTTTACTGCGTTTTACCCTGCGAAAAATTGTACTTTGGGCGTAAGATGTTCAGAAACGGCTTTCTGAGCTCGAAGTGCATAGACAAGCGATGCTCAGAACTGCTGTGATAAGTGAACTTCAAATTCGCTAGGCTCGTCTGCGCAGAAAAAAGCCAGATAATCTGTGTAAGCTAATACATTGAGCCCACTCTCTGGGATACGGAAACATCGAATGTCACTACTCTGCAGTGAAAACGTAAATGGCTATAATGGACACCCATGTTTCAGAGGCGATGAGATGGACACGGGCTCTGAAGAAACCATTCACAAGCAAGTGGATGCAAAATTTAGAGCAGCAAAGACGTATTCCCTCGTAGCAAAGCGAATAAGCATTAACGTACTGTAAAAGTGAAAAAGAAAATTGTGCCGGACACACGAAAAAGCCTTCGTAAGGTCAGTGCGAACCATTTCCAGTGTGTGACGCTGCTGTGGTCTGTCAGGCGCCGCTATTAACAGGATGTCGCCGTACATTGCATCTTCGCTGGAGATAAGCTTAACATGACGTTTTGTTGGTGTGACGTGAGTTACGGAGTACATTTCCATGGTGTGCCGCGTTGGCTCGGTGACTAGGAGCAGGTGACCTCGCAGTCGCGGGTTCAACCCCAGCCGCGACGCTCGTATTTTGATGGAGGTACAATAAAAACAACTTAATTATCTGCAATAGCAACGCACGTTAATACAGACCACGTAGTGTGAATTCACCCACGGAGACCTCCACTCTGACGCCCCTTACAGCTGATCTGCCCTCTTGGGGCGGTAAACACAGCAACAAAATCCAATTATAAAATTAAGATGGACAGTGTTCTCGGTCGTCGCATCTAGGACATATGTCGTCTAAACCAGACCTTTTAATTGGTCGTGGCCAGGCTGTATATGGACTTAGAGCAGCGTTCGCCAACTTTTCATTTCCGCGTTTTGTGACGGTCGCGAACCCCTTCGCGGCACTCACAACTTCGCGCGCGGGCGCATACTTTGACTAGTGAGGGTGCAGACATTCTGACTGTTGCAGTTCTGCGTACTCACTGTACGCCCGTTTCCAGCGGGCAGTTACCGACGCCGCCATCTGCCATCCTCTCGTCCGAGCGCCCAAAACCTCTGAACTCCGCTCACTCGTCACCAATTACAATGGATGGAAACGCTTGCTGTGCTCGTGCAAGAACTGATCACCGTTTAGTCGGCGTGAGCCTTAGGTTTCATAAAAAAAACACGAGATGCTGCCGCGCAGTTGGTATTCTATTTTAAACCGTTAGCATTTGAACGCCGACTATCGCAGGAAGTGTCCGGCGATGGTGTGTGCAGCTTCCGTTCATCATCGTTATCAGCCTGACTACATCCACTCCATGTCAAAGGTCTCTCCCATGTCTCTCTAATTAACCCTGTCCTTTGCCAGCTGCGCCCACCCTATGCCTGCAAACTTCCTAATATCATTCACCCACCTGCTGCCGCCCCCTGCTACGCTTGCCTTCTCTTGGAATCCACTCCGTTACCCTTAAGGACCAGCGGTTTTCTTGCCTTCCAGTACATGCACTCCCCAAGCCCATTTCTTCCTCTTGATTTCTACTAGGATGTCATTAACACGCGTTTGTTTCCTCACCCACTCTGCGCGCTTCCAGTCTCTTAACGTTAACCTATCATTTTACTTTCCATGACTCGCGGTGTTGTTCTTAACTTTTCGTTAGCCTCCACGTTTCTGCCTGGCAGGTGAGTACCGGTAAAATACAGCAGATACAGCCGCTGTTCTCTTTTCTCTTGTGGGATATTGGCAACCTGCTATTCATGATCTGAGAGAACCTGGCATATGCGCTCCACCCCATTCTTATCCTTCCAGTTATTTCCCTCTCATGATCAGGATCAGCTGTCAATACCTGCCCCAAGTAGGCGAATTCCTTTACCACTTGCAGCACCTCATTGCCAAATGTGAACTGCTGTTCCCTTGCTAGACTGTATAAATTTACTTTCATTTTATGCATGTTAATTTAAAGACCAACCCTACTGCTCTGTCTGTCTAACTCATCGATCATGATTTGCAGTTCATCTCCTAAGTCCCCCAGCAAGGCAATGTCATCAGCAAATCGCAAATTATTTAGGTATGCTTCATGAACTCTTATACTCAACTCTTCCCAATTCAGGCCTCGGGATACCTCCTGTAAAGAGGAGTTGAACAGCGCTGGCGAGATCCTGTATCCATACCTGACGCCCTTCTTTACTTGAATGTTATGATTGACATTATGGACGACTATGGTAGCTGCTCAGTTCCTATATATATCTGCGGGGGCCCAAGGCCCTATGCGTCCTAAACTCCCCTATATGTAATAAAGTTTACACCACCACCTTCCAGTATTTTGACCTACGGGTTGATTCCGCAATGCCTGTATCACTGATGAGGTTTCCACTGAGTCAAATACTTTCTCGTAATCAATGAAGGCTATATGTAGGCGTTGGTTATATTCTGCGCTTTTCTCTATTATCTGATTGATAGCGTGAATATGTTCCATTGCGAAAAATCTTTTACGAAAGCGTGCTTGATCAGTTGGTTGATTAGAGTCTAAGGTTGGCCTGACTCTATTAGCGATTATCTTAGTAAATGCCTTGTAGGCAACGGATAGTAAGCTGATCGGTCTGTAATTTTTCCAGACATAGGCGTCTCTTTTCTTAAGAAGTAAGATTAGAATTGCGTTCTTCCAAGCTTCTGGTATGGTCGAGGTGATAAGGCATTTCGTATACAGGGTGGCTAGTTTTTCTAGCAGAACCTCCCCTCCGTCTTTCAACAGATCTGCTGTTATCTGATCCTAACCAGAGGCTTTTCCCCTTTGCATTGCTCCTAAAGCTTTCTTTGTTTCCTCTTTGGTTACTGGCGGGATTACGAATTGCTGTGCGCTACTGTTTACATCATTGTCTTTCTGATTGCATCGTCTGCTGTATAGATTTATGTAGAACTCTTTGCCTACTTTAACTAACTTCTTCTTTTTGGTAATTACATTGCACTCCTTGTCTCCTGATGCATATATCGGGTTTTTGCCTATGCATTGTTTCCTATTCACCGCTTTTAGGCTACCTTCGTTCTTTAGAACATGCTCGATTCTCTCCATATTGAGCTTCCTTATGTCTTCTACCTTGCCCTTGTTTATGAACTTCGATAGCTCTGCTATTTCTATTCTGTCTGTAAGGTTAGACACCGTCATGGTTTGAGGTTTCTTAATCAGATCTTTCGTCTCCTGAGATAGCTTGCCGGTATCCTGATGAACCGTCCTACCGCCTACTTCTACTGTGCACTCCGCAATGATAGCTGTCAGGTTATCGTTCATTGTATCAACATTAAGACCATCTTTCTCAGTTAAAGCTGAATATCTGTTCGGCAGCGATATCCTGAATTCCTTCTTCCTGCTAGCTCGTTAATGGACTTCCTCTTTACTAGCTTATTCTGTTCCCTTTTCAAGTCTAAGCTAATTCGAGACCTTACCATTCTGTGGTCGCTACAGCGCACTTTTCCGATGACCTCCACATCCTGCACGATACCAGGGTGAGCGCATAGTATGAATTCAATTTCATTTTTAACCTCACCTTTAAGGCTCTCCCAGCTCCACTTCCTGTTCTCCCGTTTGCTGAAGAAGGTATTCATGACGCGTAAAGTATTTATATCTGCGAACTCTACTAATAGCTCTCCCCTGCTATTCCTAGAACCAATCCCATAGTCGCGGAGCGCCTGGTGGCCAGCCTGCTTCTTGCCCACTTTCGCATTGAAGTCGCCCATCAGTAAAGTGTACTGCGTTTTTACTTTGTTCATTGCTGATTCCACGTCTTCATAGAAGCTTTCAACAGTCTGTTCATCATGACTAGATGCAGACGCGTGGGCCTGCACCACCTTCAGCTAGTACCTCTTATTAAGCCTAACTGCGATATCCTCCACCCTTTCGCTAATACCATCGAACTTCTCTACTTTGCCACCTATATCCCAATTAATGAAGAACCACACACCTAGTTCTCGTCTATCTGCTTATTCGTAATAGAACAGTATGGGCCCCTCTTTTAGTACTGTGTACGCCTCACCTGTCCTCCTAACTTCACTAAGCCCTATGACATCCCATTCTTTCAACAGCACTGCTAGTCCCTTCAACAGCACTGCCAGGCTAGCCTCACTAGATAAGGTTCTAGCTTTAAACGTTGCCAGGTTCAAATTCCAATGGAGGCCGGTCCAGAACCAGAAATTCTTAACATCTTCCGCTGCGTCACAGGTCTGACCGCCGCCTTGGTCAGTTGCTTCGCAGCCGCTGGGGACTGAGGGCCGAGGGTTAATTGGTTAGCCTCGGTTAGCAAGACGCAAAGGAGAGAAAGAGGGTAGAGAGACAGTTGTAGATGGAAGAAGAGATGATTGGCGGCGATGGGAGGCGCGAGGGACACAACGGTCATCTGTCAAGGTTCATGGTTGGAGAAATTGGGGAGTGGGTACGGTACGGCAAGTGACACTGTAATGGCTGACGTGGAGCGGGAGAGTGGAGCAGCGGTTGCAGAGTGCCACATGGCGATTGATCTATTTATCAAGCCTCATCATTACGCTCTGTTGACCCATCGGACACAGTGGCTGCTCTGTCCGGGAGAAATATTCAATCTAACGAACACGCATATTCTGCCGCAAGAATCTCATTTATATAGCCGAGGTAACGGAGTGGATTCTAAGGAAGGTAAGTGGAGCAGGGGCCGGCAGAAAGTTAGGTGGGCGGATGAGATTAAGTTTGCCGGGATACGGTGACCGCGGCTAGCAATAGACAGGGTTTTTTGGAGAGACATGCCAACTGCCCTGCAGTTGCGTTGTAAGGTTGATGATGATGATGCTCATGATGAGATTTTTTAGCCACGCCACTGGGGGCTCTTGCATGCCCACTTAGGCTCTCCAGTTTGCAGAAACTGATACTCATGGTTCATAACTTGCTCCGTTATATGAGCTCTGCCAACAGCTCTCCTGCTATTCCTAGAACATGTAATGCTGCATGGTCTCCTGTCTGCCTCTTGCCCAACTTGGCACTGAAGGAGTTCATCGTGGCAATGTACTGCGTTTATACTGTACTAAATGTCGATTCCGGCGGTAAATTATCATTAAAGGTTGCGCAACAGAAGTAAAAGGTAGTGTACCGAGACAAGGTACTGGCAAAGCCTCTAAGGAGATGAGATGCCTGATTAAGAAACGCGAAAAATAAAGTTGACGGGAGAGCTAAGTTTCGGCTTGAGGGTATGAGGAGAAAAAGTTAAATGCGCACTAAAGAGGAATCTGAACTCGTCTTTTTACCACTGAAATTCTATGTACATGTTCCGGGCATTCTTAGGAACTTCGAATTATTATCCTGTGCGGTTGATTGCCATAATTAAATCGGATTAAACGTACCGACTCCCGCCTCTTTCTGAACAGTACGCGGCAGGTAGGCGGAGTAAACCAACGCATGGAGTGCCTTCAGGCATTCCAGTGGCCACTCCGCTTTCTCTTTTATTTTGTTTTTTAGATTTCTGTGAATAAACAGTTTCAGTCACAGACAATATAGACTCAAATTAGGCCTACGGAAATAAAAATAGACCTTGACACTGAATTACGTAATGCTCCGCCGACGCAGAGCGGCAAGCCGCCGCGGGACTGGCTGACGCGTTGGTTGACTCCTACCTAACGTGTTGAGTTAAAAAAAAAAGGTGCGAGCCAGGACGTTTAATCCAATTTATTTAGAGAGATCTGCCGCACAGGACAATATTTCGAAGTTTCTAATAATGCCTGGAACGTGTAGAGTTCCCGCGGTGGAAATACGTGTTCAGATTTCTCTTTAGTACACATTTAATGGGTCCTTTGAGCAGCTTGGAGTCCCCTTTGCGTATCACTTTGTATACAGAGATACTGTTCTTTCTTCCATCACCACATAACGATTAATTTACCCTTAAGTGTGCAGTGGGGTAGTAGTAGAGATCTTTCCCGTGCAAGTACTCGCCTGTCCCCTATGTTCTGCCTACATGTTCATACATGCGGAATTTATCATTATATATTTCTGATTCATAGGTTGCGAGAAGTATTCATATATTCCTGGCGCAGTAGTGCGGCAATTATGCAACGCGCCAGTGCCACGGCAGGTGACTGCTTGCAGCACAGCCACAGGTGTGCTTCTGAGAATAAGGTTGCTCATCCTGAGAAACCTGTCATAACAAGTCATTAATTTAACTGCCACCTACCATGCTCAGCATGCTGCAACCTGAACCGGAGAGTAGGTTTTGATGATGTCACAAAACCACGTGGCTTATCTGCGTGCGTTTCGCTAACAAATCCACCGACGATGACGACGCCAAATTTCATGCAGAACGGGAGACTTTACGTTGTCGCGTTATGTGATTGACTTTCCGCGCAGATGAGATAGAGCTGTCAGAACGGTATAATTACCGGCAACTGTCAATATAGGAGATGGACTGCAAAGCATGATCAATGAGTTTGACAGGAAGAGGAGAACAGTCAGTCTAAAATTAACATGCAGAACACCGTAGTAATGTTCAACAGTCTAGCAAGGGAATGGCCGTTCACAGTTGGTAGCGAGGTGCAGGATTCGGTAAAGGATTACTAATGGTAGGAGTGACAGCAGATCAGATCATGAGAGGGAAATGAATAGAAGAGTAAGAATGGAGTGGGGTGCATATGGCAGGTTTTCTGAGACCATGAATGGCAGTTTATCAATTTCCCTAATGAGAAAAGCATACAGCAGCTCTGTGTAACCTCTCACCTGTCTACTCACATACGGGGCAGAACCGTGGAGACTAACGAAAAGGTTCAGCTTATGTACGCACCTTTATACTAAAGAACATTACGTTCTGGGACATCTTTAGCAAGGCGCAAAAGATACCAGGTCGTGACACCTTTCTGGTTGTGGGTGGTTTCAAAGCCCCCAGTCGGTTGTGGGGCTATCGCAAGAAAGAGTCGCGTGGCAAAAAGCTTGTGGAACATATCTCCACGGTGACCATTACTCTCCATACTGAACCCGTCCATTCAACACGTATGGGTAGCACCATAACTCGGGACACCAATCCCGGTCTTACCCTCACCCACAACACCAGACACGCAGACTGGATCAATACAAAGGATGCCCTTGGTAGTGACCACTGCATCATAAACGGTATCACTTACACTGGCCCCCTATATCGCCCCATAGCGAAGGCCCGCCTGCCTGACTGGACGGCTTTTCGTCAATGGTTGCCCCCGTACACTGCTCCAAAACAACTATCCTTCCTGGGCGCACATCTTTCTCCAAACACTAAACAGACATGAGAAGCAAATACAACTCACAAATAATGTGACAGACGTGGACAACTATCTACTGCATCTCTGGGAAGCGCGGCGCAGCTTCACTAAGAGGTGGCGCCGTCAGAATCACAAGAAACTGAGCTTGCGGATTCACGACCTCGCCCAAAAGGCGGCTGAGCATACTGCCCAGCTCGCCGACTCTAACTGGGTGGATCGCTGTAACTCGGCTGCTAGACGAACGTCTTCTCTAGGCATCAAATTATATATCGAAGCGACTGGACCACGATTTGGAGGTCAGGAAAATTTCTTGTAAAGATGACGTCCTGCGTTACTCTTTTTTGTTAGAACTGTGTGAGAATGAAACAGTTTGCCATCAAGCGCTGTGTATATTCCAATGAAAAATGTTTTTTTCATGTGTTTAAATAATATGTAAAGTTACAGTTGACGTTTGTAGCCACCTGCTGTAATGCCCTACGGGCGATGCAGGTATCCAATAAATAAACAAACAATGCACAATACTTGGAGGCTATTGCGCAGCCTCATAGATCCAACTTAGACCCGCACAGAAGCTCAGAGACTTCTGCGACGAGCAATACTTAACTTAAAGGGTAATCCGGACCAGCTTGCAGAGGCTCTACGGGAACAGTATCTGTATCAAGTCCAAGCCCCCCGTGGAGAGGAATATCTCTATGCAGGCAGAGATAACTCAGATCTGAATCATCCGTTCTAGCTTCACGATCTGCGGCCGGGTTTTTCTAAAATGAGACGAGGTACTGCGTTACAGTCTAGCTTTTGGTCATCCCTCCTGACCCAGCGTTTGAGGCCCTGTTAGAATATATCAACGCAATCTGGAAACTAGACATACCACTAACCCTTTATCGGAAAACAGCGCTTGTCACCTTCATTCCCAAGGCAAGTAAGCCCATCAATACCGATTACCTCCGAGCTATCTATTTAGTGTCTTGTGCGGCCAAGCTTATCAATACCATGGTTCGAGATCACCTCTACGAATATTCGTAGGGCCGTAATACGTTCGCAGACACGATGTTCGGATTCCGGCTTCATAAGTAAGCCCAGGACATTCCGCTTCAACACAGCCACGAGATACTCACGCCTGTCAAGCACGCTCTTGCTCGCTCACCTCAGCGAAACACACTGCGGACGCAATTTTTTTAATTATATAGAGCGTTTCTTAACGAACCGCGAAGCCTTTATCCGCATTCAAGACAAGGAGCACGGTTCTTACACTATCTGTAAGCGCGGCATGCTACAAACCGCAGTGTTGTCCACAGCACTATTAATCTGGCAATGCTCCACCTCTCTGCCGAACTGGCTGGAGGTGAATGTGTACAGTATGCACTGTATGCCGACATCACCATTTGGGCAACAGAGGGCAACATTGGTCAACTCGAGGACCGCCTGCAAACAGCGGCTGGCATAATAGATCGCTATGCTGAGTACTGTGGTCTCCAGTACTGTCTACAAAAATCAGAAGTCGTGCATCTCCGCCCTCACCGAGAAACAAGACCCCAATACTTCCGTCTCCGGCTAGTTGACCCATATACACGAAGGCACTGAGATTAGAGTCCTCGGACTTTTTGTTCACTGAAATCGTCGCTCTCACACAACCCTGCTGAAGCTTCGCAAGGTTGGCGACCAAGTGGGCCGCATGCATGTTCCGCCGCGTCTGCAAGAAGCGTGGGGCCTCAGAAGTAAGGATGCGATGAGAAACGCCCATGCTTTTGTGACGAGTCAAATTTTTTATTCGACTGCATACTTGCACTTGCGGAAGCATGATGAAGACATCTTGGAGGTTTCTCTCCGCAAGATGATCAAGAGGGCACTCGACGTCCCGATCTCTACCTAAAATGCGAGGCTCCTTGCATTGGGGGTGCTGAACACCTATCGGGAGCTGCGCGAGGTGCACCTCACTAATGAATAAACCCGTCATGCTCAGACTTTGTCCGGCCGTCACCTTCTAGATCGGCTATGTATACAACACGACCATCACATTTAGGAAAGGGTACGAGTGCCCAAACTGTAGACAAGCGCACTCATGTTCGAACCCTTCCTATCCAAATAGACAGAGAAGACCACCATGAAAGGCGTAAGGCGCGGGCAAATGCCTTGCAACGCCATTATGCCTCCAAACACAGCGTTTTCGGCATAGACGATGCGGACGCACACCATTCTAGGGGGGGGGGGGCTGGTACACCGCCACAGTCATTCACGAGGAAAGACAGGTGGACGGCCACATTTTTAAGGCAGGTAGCAATCGCCCTGGCTGCCTCCCGCCCTCAATATAAATTCTTATCTGACTCGCGAGGTGCCTTGCGGAATTATGAGCTGGGCTGGACAACGCTTACAGCGCAAGGAATACTTCGAAGAAGAGCTCGGAATCACGACCCCACAATCGGATTTTTCATTTGGACTTCAGGCGGCCAGGGGTTACCAGGGAACGAGGCCGCCAACGACGCCGCCCGCGCACTCACTAACCGAGCCCTCGACGTAGATCCTACCGACCTGGATCAAGACACCTGTCCTCTTTTAACATTCAAAGATATATCCGCTCATTACTGGGACTCGCACCGTCAGTACCCGGCTCCTCTCAAGGGGGCTGGGGAAAGCGGATGAAAGAATACTTCTAGGCTCTTTACTCTCTACTGTGCCCGGCAGTACTCAAACATTTCGATCCTTCCTTCTCTGGCCTCTGCTCTTTGTGTGGGAACGGGCTGACACCTTTCACGTGACCTGATTATAGCGAAAAAATCTTCCCCTGCCACCCCTGACACTTTTCCCCTATCCGACAGGACTGGGAGGCGGCTCTGCTCGGCTGCCTGAACCTAACGGCCCAACAAACCCTGGCTCAGCGAGCTTGAGGGGTTGTCCATGCCAGGGGGGTCCCTGAGTAGAGGACTCCACCTAGTAATGTAAGGAGAGCAGCTCACTACAGGCTGCCTCCGTGTCAAGCTCTATGTTAATATAATTAAATGCTTTTAACCACCACCACCACCACCTACGCGAAAATATACGGATAAAGGTGGTCTATCTCCTAGGAACGACCACAGCGCAAGCTGAACTAGTAGATGAGACCGAACTATTTGTATATACGTGAGTACAGTCACCATACTCGCCGTGAAGTGAAAACACATTCAAATTCTTAAGGGCCAGCATTCATATGTCCGGTTTCATCGCTATCCCCTGAATAGTAAGGAGCACATCACGGTCCCGTATACACCTCAGTGGAGAGAAATGTCATGCGGCCGCGATGCTGCCGCAAACTATGATGGGATGAATTACTAGTGGGCATTTTCAAAGGTTTTAACTTTTGAAAACGCACCGAGCAGTCTCTGCACTAGCGCGGATACAAAGTAATGCCAAATAATTCTTGTTAAAAGACGTACAAGCAATAGCAGAGAGTCAAATGCATTATACATAGAAAGCGTGCGGTCACTGTGAGCGAAACTGTTAGCTCAGAGAGATCTATAAATGTGCGAATAGGCTGTGGGATACAATGGTATCCCTCCTCGTCCCCTGCGCCGGCGGCGATCGTGACTGCCACGCGCGCGCGCCACCAGGAATGTGGAAAGAAGGCACTCCTGCGACTCTGCTCTTTCCCCAACCTTGTCGTGACGTCACTGCAGCACGCTGCCTGCTACGGAAGGCGGTGCGTGCCTGAGCATGTGTGTTCCTACTGAACGTGTTGTTCCTACTGAAGCAATGCCCGAGGGAATAAAAAGGAACTCGCGGCGGGAAAACGGCTCTCAGGCTGCGGGCCTCGCTCTATCTGATTGCCTCGAGGGACCTCCTCGCTGGCCGCCGATCCCCGAACCCAACGCTGGTCGACAACAACGACTTGGTGAGCTACTGAACGTCTATTTTTCAGATAGAACATTATTGCGCAGTGTGCTTTGCCTCGCATTAGGACAATAAACTACTGCCTAGCGTGCCCTGTCGCTGCCTATCTCGTCCGGACCTGCCATGGGTGCGAATTTACGCCACGGGTTGGGGAAACGTGACGCGTTCTAATTACGCCTGCGTGTAGCTGGCACGGAAGCACGCCTTCCCGGCCGGCTGGACGCAGAGTTACCAAAATCTTGTCGCCCGAACGTGGGTATTAGTAGGCTTCGGCATTGTTATTGCGCTACTCAAGGTTTACACAGACAAGAACGACACATACAGACAGGGCGCAAACTATCAACTATCTGTATGTGTCGTTCTTGTCTGTGTAAACCTTGAGTAGCGCAATAACAATGCCGAAGATTACAAACCAACTAGGCCCATGTGAACCTCTTCTTAGATTTATTAGTAGGCATTTGAGCAGTGGACTTTGTTCGAGCGAATCACTAGCGTCACCCTAATAAAGGACGACAGCCGATAGGCCTGAGTTTCAGTCTTTGTTCATGCTGTGATAGCTAGCTGCACAGAACCAGGGCTACCACTTGACGCGTCTTTGGAAGGGTTTGAATTTGCATATCTTGGGCGTTCCACGCGGAATAGCCGAGGAACACCCCCTCGACGCGTCGGCAGGACTTAGGCCAGGTACGAGGGGCTCCGCACCGGGCACCTCCCCGCTCCACGGCGCGAACATCGAGGCATTTAGAGCTCGCGATTCGACGCCATGAGGGGCTACGCCGAACTCAGAGTGCGTTAGTCCGCAGTCAGCCGAGGTGCTCTTGCAGAACGCAATGCAAGTTATGCAGAGTATAGTGGGTATTTTGCAGAACAATTTGCAAGACTCAGCCCAGGCACCATGTGCTAGGCTAGACTTGACTAACTACACGGGGTACCATGACAGTAGGGGAGGAAATGAGACCTCGACCGTCTGCTGCATTATCAGCAAGTGACAGGAATCGCAGATGCTGGAAGGTCTCGTACTTGTTTCCATGACGGAGCAAGCGGCTCGCTGGTAACGACTAGCCGGTAACCAAGCGAGAGGACCATGAAGAAGCTTTGCGAAAGCTTCCGTGACGAATTCCTCCCCGCTAACTACGAGTGGCGTATGAGGAGAGAGCTGGAGCTCCGCATCCAACACCCCGACGAGTCTCTGTTAGAGTACTACGTTCGAGCGATGGACGAACTTTATATCCTCGCCGACCGTCGCACCACGACTATGAAGAAAGTTGAGCGTTTCACAAGACAAGCGCACGTGACTTTCGCGGCCTACCTGAGAGGAGGCAGGTTCAGAATTTTGGATGAGCCAGCCACTGAGGCAAAGCGCAATCAGGGAAACATCCTTTCTGCGCGTGCGTACCGGCTGCCACCACCCGCATTGCTGTCACTTGAGCCGCGCTGCGCGTGGAATGGCAACTCAGTGCGCAGTCCATCAAGAGCTGTAGCGTCAGCACAGTTTGCTGATGGACGTGTCCCAAGGGGTTGGGAGTTGTCCGACCGCGCTTTGGACCCATTCAGCTGCGCGTTGCGAACAGCACACGCTGCCGCAGAGCGGGACGTATGTACCTAGGCGAGTTCGCGAGGCCGACACGCGGCCGCACGAGCGGCCTCCACTGTCCGCACTGCGAGTTCGAGACGACCTACCGAAACGGAACGACCAGCGCCTAGCCCGCACGTCGGGGCCCGGACAACCGTTGCTACCGGCGCGACCAGCCGGGGCACTGCGCCCGCTACTTTGGCCGCCATCCCGTCCGTGACGAAACATTGTCGGAAAACGGCCAAAGCCGCCGTTTATCGACCTTTGATTCCTCGCGGCGTACACAGAAATCCCCGATTTGCTAGTGCCTTTGGCATGTAGCGTAGGAAGTTCTGTTGAGTTGCCACCGAGGTTCATTGAGCTAACTATAGCTCGAAAGAAATTCACCGCGTTACTCGATGCAGGTGGAAGCGCTTCTTTGTTCGGTGACGAGGAGTTAAACAGTCTCCGCGAAAACAAAATATGGTTGAGAGAGTGCAGTACCACTTTTCGCTTTGCGAGCGGCACAGCGCAATAAAGCGGTGCAGCTAAGATTTTGGTTATCTGGGAAAGACGCGTGCGACGACAATGCCTCGTTCATCTTTCAGGTTTATCCGTTCCTTTAATTCTTGGACGAGACTTCCTAGCCAAAACAGGTGTTGTGATAGACGTCAGAAGCGGAGGCTACCTAGAGCGCACGACCTGGAGCATTTAACCTTTTCGCGAAAGCGCTCGCGGCAACGCAGTCAATTCAGGCTCCGAACGCGGCGGAGGAAAACAGTGACATATCGCCCCGGCCATCTCGAGAACCAGGAGGCTAGCGGACAATCACCGCTGAGAGTAAGGGCAGAGGAAAAGTTGCCGCTGTAGAAAACTGCTCTGTGGTGCAGGGAAGGTCAGCGCACCCTTTGTTGTCGGAAGTGAACAGCGTGTCGGATAGGGAGAAGGCACATTTGCAATCGCTGCTCTACGAATGCAACGCGACGTTCACAGACCGCCCCGGCCTCACTACACTAGACAGGCACAGAATTACACGAGTGACGCACTGCCTTGGCAGTAGAATCCGAGGCCAAGTATCTTGGCTGAGAGAAAAGCAATGTACAGCGCCTTTGACGAACTTGTCGACACTGACGTTGTTGAGAGGTCTAACAGCCCTTGGGGCTTCCCGGTAGTCTTAGTTCCAATGAAAGACGATACGCATCCACTTTGCTTGGGCTACCGCAGAGTGATTGAGGTTGCGCGAAAAGACGTGTACCCTCCACCAACAATTTCTTCTCTAGTGTGCAACCTAGGTGGACAGAAGTACTTTGCAACGCTCGATGCTAGCCGCGGTTACTATCAGGATGAAAAGAATGAGCGTGATAAGAAGAAAGCTGTTTTCTTTGTCACACAGGTCTTTTACAGTTCAAGAATATGTCTTTTGGCTTGGCAGGAGCACTTGCTACGTAGCAGCGCCTAATGAACCGTGTTCTGGGAGATGCGAAGCTGCAACATTCGCTCGCATATCTGGACGATATCGTGGTGTGTTCGAAAACGTTCGAGGAGCAACTGCTCCACTTAAGGGACGTCCTAGAAAGGTGGCGGTCCGCGGGAATCACTTTGAAGCCGAAGAAGGCACAGATCGCCGCGACCCGAATAACACTGTGGGGGTTCACGATGGACAGAGCCCGCATCCTGCCGTGCCATGAAAAGCTTGAGGCTTTGTTTGAGTTTTCGTCACTGACAGACCTAGCCGGTCTCAGACGCTTCCTGGGAATGGCGAAATTTTGTCGCCAATTTATCCCAGATTGCGCAGCGCTGCAGGCGCCTTCGACGAAAGGCGCCTCTTGAAGAAAGGCGAGCGCTGCAGTTGGCGTCACGAGCAAGGGGCTGCACTGCTCGACCTCACCAAAGTGCTGCTGATACGGCTGAGTTGCAGCTGCGCGACTTAAGAAGGGAGTTTTTGATTCAAGCCGATGCAAGCGACCTAAGCGTAGAGCAGTATTGGTTCAGGAGCATGAAGGCATGCACTATCCGGTAGCATTCGCGAGCCGTTCTCAGACGCCCGCAGAGAGGAACTACTCGGTGACAAAGAAGGAATGTCTCGCGATAGTTTTTGGTCTGCGAAAGTTCGTCTACTACGTCGATGGGGTGGCATTTCTGATTGAGACGGATCCCATGGCGCGCATCTGGAGCGAGCCGAGCGGGCGCCTAGCGTGTTGTTCCCTGTTGCTGCAGCGTTACGACTTCATCATGCGCTATTGCAAAGAGAAAAACAACGCTGGGGCTGACGCACTCTCGCGAGTGCCTGTCCAGAACGAGGAAGGTCACGCGACCGGCTTCCCGACAGCCAGAGAGAATGAGGAGCAGACCCTAATCGTAGCCCAATTAAGGAACGCGGACCAGCCGTGGATCCAGGGCGAGAGCGTGAACCACGCAGACTACGCGACTTCCGTAGGAATCTTGTTCAGCAGAAAGGGGCTGCTCGAAGCTCCCCAGCAGAAGGATCCGTTTTTCTAAAGTTCTTGGACGGGCTCAGTGAGCCGGGTGGCTGGGCCGCCGCGCACAAGGAGGCAGCAGGTTTTGCTCTCGGTTCGAAGCGCTTGGAAACATCTGGTAGTGCAATGAACGCGATGGATTCGTATCTGCTTGATTCCGACTGCGTCCTGCTGAGGTATATTCCCACCAAGAACGGCACAAGCAAGGCGTTCAAGGCGGTGATACCGCAAGCGTTGAGAGTAGCACTGTTATGCTGCTTTCGAGATTCGTGCATCGCTGAGCATGCGAGCTACCCCAAAACTTACACGAAGTTGTGTCGCTCTGCTACATGGCTTGGCATGAAACTGGACCTAATACACTACGCTCTCTCGTGCCATGTGTGCCAAAGCGTGAACCCTCGAGGCGGACGACCGCGTGGCCTCACGCACCTGATTAAGAGCCAGACTCCCTGGAAAATCCTAGCTTGTGACGTCATGGACCGTGTCCCATGACACCGAGAAGGAACACGTTTTGCTGGTAATAAATGATCACTTCAGCAAGTGAGTTGAACTTTTCCTCTTTGAAAAGCTGACGGCACGAGTGATCATGGACAAGCTGATGGACGTGTCGGAGCTATGGCGAGGAAGAACCAGCTCTGACAGCGTTGAGGTTCGAACTGTATATTTGCGCTGTTCGCGCTGCGGTGGCCTAGCCCAACTTCCTCGTTCTTCTTCGGCGCCGCGTGCCATGACCTGCGAGCCGAGCGCGGCGCGAGGGCCGCTACAGGGCTCCTACCCCTCCCCCCCTCCCCCGCCCTGCCGTAGAACGAAGCCACAGGATTCGCCCAGCGGATGTGCTTGGAGGAAGCTGCGCACAGTGATGGCGCAGTCGAAGCGAGAGCGAGTGTTGGGCCGACGGGCATAGGAGTGGCAACGTAGGCTGGTTTGATGTGGTCAGCAGCCACGACGCTTCACGGCCGTTGACGTCTATCGTGAAGGTCTTCTGCGCACGATTCAGGACGCGAAACGGTCCATCGTAGGCCGGCGTGAGGGGTGGACAGACGTGGTAACGGCGTATGAAGACATGGGTGCAGGAGTCCAGGTCCTGGCAGACGAACACGGACTGAGGGTGACGGGCTGCAGGGGTGACAGGAGTAATGTGGCGAGATGTGCTGCGTAGGTCTCGGATGTCGGTGGAAGCGTCATGGTTTAGCCAAGGGGAGGAAGGAGAGAATAATTCCCGAGGGAGACGCCGGGGAACGCCGTAGACTAGCCCAGCAGAAGGGCAGCCGGGGTTAGCCTTCAGTGCCGAGCGAATGCCCAAGAGAACTAGGGGAAGGTGGCCGGACCAGCGTTTCCTTGGCTGATAAGTGGTAAGGGCAGCCATAAGTAGTCGATGCAGATGTTCCACCATGTCATTGGCCGAAGGATGGTAGGCGGTCGTATGAATGTGGCGCACGCCAAGAATATTGGCAACAGCAGTAAAAAGGGCCGATTGAAACTGGCGGCTGCAGTCGGTGGTGACAACATACGGGCAGCCGAAACGGGAGACCCAGCCGGCCTTGATGTCCGAAGCAACGGTCTCGGCTGCAGTGTCAGCAATAAGCAACGCCTCGGGCCAGCGAGTGAAACGGACCACACAGGTGAACAGATAAGAGGCCCCACGTGATAACGGGAACGGTCGAACATTGTCTCTGTGAATGTGCGAAAACCGTGTGCCAGGCGGCCGAAAAGAAGAGGCAGGCTTGACGGTAAGCCAGTGAACTTTGACGCGCTGGCAGTGAAGGTATGTACGTTCGTTCCCAGTGACGGAAGTCGGCATTGATGCTTGGCCAAAGGAAACAAGATGTGGCCAGCTTCTGCGCAGCACGAATACCAGGGTGGCTCAGGCGATGTAGTTTTTAAAAATGGTGCGACAGAGAGCCAAAAGTACGTAGTGGCGCGAGACACCAGTGGGTGTCTCGCACGTAATGAATTGAGAGGAAAACGGCAGTGGACATTTGGCTAAGGACAGGGACGTGGATGAGGAATGCAGACGTTGCAGCTCTCGATCATTGCGCTGGCAGCCGCTAGCTCCTCCATGTCCACTAGTGATTCAGACGCTATAGCATTAACACGGGAAAGCGCATCAGCAGCAGCATTCTCCGGGCCATGGACGTGACGGCGATTTACTGTAAACTCGGAGATAGAACACAGTTGGCGGATCTCGCGTGCAGTGTAGGTGCTGTGGTTCCTTTGGAAGGTAAACGTCAAAGACTTGTGGTCCTTGATGACGTGAAATTCCCGGCACTCCAGGAAGTCTCGAAAGTGCTTGATGGCGAGGTACACAGCGAGCAATTCCCGACCGAAGGTGCTGTATTTAGTCTCAGGTGGCTTCAGCTTTTGGGAGAAGAAACCGAGGGGCTGCCAACTAGAGACGTGCTGCTCGAGAACTGTGCCGATGGTAATGCTTGAGCCGTCTGTGACGAAGCGCAGTGGAGCATGAGGAACTGGATACATGAGCAAAGTGGCGTCTGTGAGCGCCTTCTTGGCAGTAGCAACTGCAGTGGCAGCGTCCACAGTGCACTCAAGTGGCGAAGCAAAATCTTTTTTCGTAGCCAAAAGGTCGGTAAGAGGCTTCAGGAATGAGGCGCACTACGTAAGAAAACGGCGATGAAAGTTCAGGAGGCTCAAGTATTCTCTGAGCTTTTTGAGCGACGTGGGAGCGGGAAAATCTTGAATGGCTTTGACTTTGCTGTCGAGAGGGCGAATTCCTTATGTAGTGACAAGGTGGCCGAGGAAATCTATTGTAGCTATGCCAAAGAGGCACTTGTTCGGGTTCATGACGAGCCCATACACATCCAGTCGGTGGAAGAGGGCTCGCAGATGAGCTTCATGCTCAGTGCCGGATCAACTTGCTACGAGGAGATCATCGATGAAAGCGAACACAAAGTCGAGGCCTGGCGTAACCTAGTTGATAGCGCGCTGAATAGTATGTGCGGCGTTGCGCGATCCAAAAGGCATCCGCACATGCTCAAAGAGGCCGAACGGTGTGGTAATAGCTGTGATCGGATTATCAGCGGGTTCCATGGGAATTTGATGAAAAGCCTTCTACTAAGTCAATTTGAGAGATTATCGTGCACCCAGCCAGATTTGATGTGAAGTCCTCCATGTGAGGAAGTGGATAGCTGTCTGCTAAAGTGTGAACGTTGAGGGCGTGGTAATCTCCACATGTTCTCCAGTCGCCCGGATCTTTCTTTAACACCATGTAAATTGGCGATGCCTAGTTGGTGGAGGAAGGTTGCATTATGCCGAGTTCCAGCATAAGTTCAAACTCACGGCGAGCGACAGCGAGGCGTTCTCTCGACAAACGTCGAGGGCGAGCAAACACCGGAGGTCCCGAAGTCACGATATGGTGAGCGATCGAGTGCTTCACCGGTTACTCTCTGGAATGCGGCTTTGTGAGGTTGAGAAAATCAGCCAGAACTTTCGCATACGGTGAAACAGGGACGAAAGCTCGAAGCCCCGTCGCCATAGTGGTGGAGAGTACGCCGCTGATGAAGAGGTGCGTGCTGAGACCTTTGAGGCGATGAACTGCATGTCGACGGCTGGGTTGAAGAAACTAAGGAAGTCCGCACCGAGAGGAGCTTGCGAGACGCCAGCGATAATGAAGATTCAGCGAAAAGTGCGGCGAAATCCGAGGTTAAGCGTCAGGAACCGTTGGCCGTACGTCCGAATGCGGGAGCTGTTGATCGCTTGGAGCGGGAAAATCTGTTCGCTTCGACGGCGATCTGCGCAAGAGGCCGCTGTGACGCTGACTTGTGCTCCCGTGTCGACCAGGAAACGAGTGCCAGTAGTCTTGTCCAAGACGTAAAAGAGGCGGCATGTTCGTCCACCAGCACCACTTTCCGCCGTCAGTGGCCGGTCGCAGCGTTTCCCGACCAGGAGCACGGGTGTGTGCACGAGCGGGCAGAGCTGCCGAAAATACGGTGGTACCAGCAGACAGCCGAGGGCGAGGTGGCTGGCCGCGCGTCGGATGGTTGGGATTCCGGGGAGAGGCGGCGTGGCCTGAACATCGGCGGAGAACGGCGCGGCAAAGGCGCGAGGACTTCGAGCCACTTGGCAAGAGCATCCAGTCGACATTAGATGCTGGCAAGCTGGGAGTCTGCGGAAGTAATTGGAGACGGACTGGTCACAGAGCTGACGTTGGGGAGCCGTGAATAGTCCGCAACACGGTCAGCGAGTTCAGCGAGCTTGTCTAATGAAACATCATCCGCAGCTGCGATGATGGGCCCCATGTGTTGAGGAAGACGCTGATGGAACAACTCACATAGAAGTGGGTCGTGCTGAGCTGTGGTCTCTCCCAGAAGCTAGCGCATGCGACAGAGACGCTGTGAAGGGCGGCTGTCACCAAGCTCTGTAGCGCTCGGACGCTGACTTGCGGTCGATGATAGCAGCCTTCAACGTGTCAGTTTCGAGCCGAGTCCGGCGAGCTGACGACGTCCGCTAGCACCTCAGCGAGGTCAGAAGGCAGGGTCGACACCATGTGGAGGAACTTGGTCCTTTGGCTGGTGATACGTCGCAGCTGGAAATGCGCCTCAACCTGCAGGAACCAGACGCTGGAGCTATTTGGCCAAAACGGTGGCAGGCTGACTGCCTGGAACGCGGCCACCGAAGAACCGAGAGGCTGAGCGTTCTGGGACGGGTCGCCACCGGTAGGAAGGGCGGAAGGTTCAGAGGAATTCAAGTAGGATGGTGGGGTTGTGTGTTCGAAGCCGGGTCGCCAAATCTCTCGGAGCTAAGGCGATGAAGAACCAGCTCCGACAGCGTTGAGGTTCGAACTGTTGATTCGCGCTGCTCGCGCTGCGGCGGCCTAGCCAAACTCCCGCGCCACGTGCCATGGCCTGAGAGCCAAGCGCTGCGTGAGGGGTGCTACAGACGCATTCACCAGGTTTGGTTTCCCAGTGCAGCTGATAACGGGCAACGCGTCCTAATTCACGGCGAAGGTGCTCGTTGACTTGCGCGCTGCACATGGCATTGCGCACAAGATCATTCCCCTCGAACCCCACGGAGCGAGTCAAACGCAACGTCAAGCATATGCTTGTCACTTACTCTGAGAGGCAGAAATATTGGGACTCCTATCTGCCGCAGATCGCGTTTGCTTTGCGTTCGTCCGTAAAACCGCCCGACTGGGTATGCGGCGTCTTCTCTCAGCTTGGGAAGAGAGCTGCTAAATCAAATGGACAGGGCTGTATCGGACGGCAGGAAGACGCCACTCGCTTTGTCAGCACCAGCTGAATGCGCGGCGTACATGCGCGCCAAGGTGACGGTGGCCTTACGCAAGGCTCGCCGCAACCTGGGCACGGCTAGGGCGCAGCAGAAAGCACAAAACGACCTCTCGCACCGGGATGTTCACTGAGAAGGGGGCGATCTGGACACTGGATAGGACGCCAGCATGTTCTCAGTGACGCTAGAAAACAGTTTGCGACATCACTGGCGCCGAAATAGAAGGTGCCGTTCCGCGTGCGCGAGAAACTTTCCTCACTGGTTTACAGGCTCTAGGACCTGCGTTCGAAGCCGACAGCCGGACTGGTGCAGGAATGGGACCTGAAAAGTTACGTGCAGTGAGATGAGTAAGTAGAGGACAGAGCCCGACCTGCGCCGCAGTCGGATAACGAGCGCGGCGATCAGCCGGCGACTCCCGCGTCCCGCTATTACTTGCGCCGTAGGCAGAAATAGAATCTGCCTGCGCAGGCTAGAACGAGGGCGCTAGCTGGCAGGCAGTCTCGTAAAATGCATGAACGCACGGGCCGCTATTGCCGATGAAAGCTAGGTAAGACTGACTTGCGTCAACCCTTACGAAAGCCGTGAGGGTCGAATAGATACGTAGCACGCGCCGCGGGAGCTGGCTACCCTTAGTGAAAACTAATAGCGCATTTGTGGCCTAGTGGTCTGGTCGTCCGCTTCGGGTGCGGGAAGTAGTTTGTTAGAAACGCACCGCCGGACATCCACCGGTAAAAATGGGTACAAGCCACCCCTGGCCCGGCGCCCGCTTTCTTCAGGGGTGTGTGCTTGGAGGAGGCTCCGCAAAACCCGCTGCGCCCCTTCGGGGGCAAACCCAATTTCAAACAACTCAGCCTGCAAATGTGGTTTGTGTTTCACTATCAAGTGAAGAGTTCGTCTCAAGGCTCGTATGCTCAATCCAGCGCCAAGTTCAATACTAAGGTTCTTCATCAGAAGCGATTCAGAGTATCACTGCGGTCATGGGCTAGTCCGTCTTTTCGGCTGTTGGAATATAGGGCGGGATATTGAAAATATATTTTAAACATATTTTGTATCCATGAATGCACTAAAAATATGGCGGAAATACGTTGCTGAATTTTTATGCCTGGTATCCGAAATATATTCTTAAAATTCGCCAAAAATACGTTACTCAAAGCGTGCTTCGAGCACGTTTCAAATACGTGAAATGATATAAATGTGGTTTTAGCATCTTTTCATTGTATTAAAGGTGCACTATCGTAAATAATTCATCTGAAGTATGTTTCAATTTTAACAAACGGGCAGTCCTTTTAAATGCATATGAACCACAATTTTACCTGCTGCGGAACTATCTAGTGCCCGAAATTGCGTTTAGAGAAATGCCCTTTTCATGTTGGCAATGTATTAAATGTGTACCTTCGAAAATATGACATTAATTCGTCCAAAGTATACTTCATTTCTAACGAATGAACTATCCGCGTAAACATATTTTCAGCACACTGCAAGCTGCCGTTGAACAACCTGGTGCTCTAAATCGCGTTTCGAGAAATCGCATCTGCATGTTGGCAATGTATTTACAGTGCGCTTTTGTAAATGGAAAATTAATTCGTCCAAAGTACATTTCAATTCTTAGAAATGGGTAGTCCGCGTCAGCATATTTGCTGCACATTTCAAGCTGCCCTGGAAGAACCTAGAGCTCGAAATCACGTTTCCGAGAACACTGAAAACTATCCCTTTTCTGCAGTCCATTCGTTTATGGTAACTTCTAGCGGGAAGACAACTACCAATTATTTAAATTACGAGTAGACATCATGATAGTATTATTCCGGCAAGGGCGCCATGCTCACCTCCGGGCCCGAACATGCAAGCGAAAAGGACCCCGATTGGCAAGGCCGACCGGCTCATAGAGACGCCCATGTATTTGTTGGTTGGCAGTTCGACTCCTGACAGACGCCTTACGCGAGGTAGGACTAGCGATTCGGTTCGCTTCTAGATTCAAAAGCGACCACTCCGACACTTGTGCGATAATTTGGGGGCCCACAGTCTTGGCGTAAATAGCGCCTCACCGCGCAAGATAATGTCTCCGCTCTCAGGGGGTATATATATAAGCCGCTTGTCGGAGCAGTTCCTGTCTGTTGACGTCAATTTCTGACAGCATTTCTTGTGTGGCAACATCCTTCACGTTCAGGTCCCGTCACATGAACTTACATTGGCGTAGACGTCTTGATGACAACGCATTTTCTCCGCGGTTGTCGGTCTCCTGATGCTGATAGCCAGTCCTGTCATTACTTTCTGCTCATGACAACGTTGATCCACTGAATCCGACTCGTAAAGGTTTTTTTAAGCCAAGGTGAAAGTATTTCTACTCTATTAATTGTATATTCTTGGAGTTTTTAAAGCAATGTATTTAATGTATATTAGCGCATTTTTAATCTAATGAATTTAATGTACATATTAGTATATTTTTAATGCACAAATTGTATATTTTAAGTGTATTTTAATTGTAATACAATGTATACCTTTAAAGTAAGAACCTCGAGGGATAACTGATTTCGGCCCTTTCTTATTATTAGAGGAACAGACATGTTAGAATCATATAAATGAGATAATCGAGGCTTATGCGTGTACGTAAGACCTTGAAAACATTAATAAACTTAATGAAATGTTTAAACACAAGGTGTTACCCTTATTTCGTTCTCAGCTAATGTTCTACGCTACGTAAAAGCACGAGAGCCTAATTAATATTCCTAAGGACAAGGTCTCTTTTCATGGAAACGGGAAAAGTCAACAGGCAGAATCAAAGTCAAAGTGGCTTCTCTTGAGAAAGAAAGAAAACAGGTGCTTCATATCGAAGCACAAGTTGTGCAGCGCCTCACCTGCTTGTAGCGGGGGAGCGCTACACGACCTTCCCGCCAAGATGTCTCATACTCAGCATTCTGTCTCCAAATTAAACGTTCCTGATGTGCATGAGAATGGTCTTTAGCAAGAACCTGAAACCCAAGCTATCATTTACCTTCCAAACCCCTCTAATGATTTATTACATTAGAGAAGGTATTCATTAAAAAAACAAGTGCTACCTAACGTTATGACTGCGCTAAATGTGAATAATCAGCAATAATACTTGATTTGTTCATGGCATAATATTAACTGTTAAAACAAAGTACCGCCTTTGCAAAAAGCAACTAGGCTCCACGGCTTGTCTCTCACTTTTATAGTGGATAACTGAGTGTTGCCTAAAGGCTGATATGTCTTCAAGTGTGAGGACATAAGTTTTCTTAACTTGCAACGATTTGGAGCTTCAGGTGTGCCATAAATACTCCCAATACACGATTGAGAACCAAACCATGCGCAGCATATTTACTTTTGGCAAAGATGGCACAAGATTTAAAATAAATTGCAAGAAGTAAATCAGCCTACTACAGACTGGTTCTCGCTCTTCTTTCTATCCAGCACATGAATATTTCACGCTGCAAGTCGCACGCCTTACATAAAGCGTCGCATGATCCGTCGGTCCATGGATGATATACCAGAACTTGGCGCAGTGGGTGATTTTGTTATGCCGAGGGAGAATTTCGCCGCTAAGATCTGTAGTGCCTATACGAGTTCCCTTGACAGCGCTGACAAAGATATAAGACCCTGCAAAAAAGAAGAAAAACAGTATGCGGCAGCACAGTCTTTCAGGGACAATCTGCAATTGAAGAGCAAGAAAGGCATTCACCACGTATGCGGCGGTAATGGCTTCATGCGACATTGAGCAATCTTATGCGGAGGGTAGATAATAGTGCACACCTTCCTCTGAGTGGCGTGAGTTGAGATGACCAGGATATTAATGCATCTGAAGAGTTCCGCCACATCATTATTCAGTACCTGACCTGTATGTTTAGAACGGTGCACCTTTTTGCACCGAATATGGTCGCTGGTAGAAATACTAAAGCGATCACCTTCTGCTGACCACGAACGAAAGTATTACAGACAGGTCGTGCCTGATGTAGAGTGGCATTTTATTTATTATTTTTTAATTTTTTTTCTTCCTCCGAGCCCCGTAATCTGTGGAAAATGGGACTAGTGGTGCAGAGAAAGAAGCTCATACGTGGGATCGTTGAAGCAGAAGAGGCTCGTAAGTATGACACTTACTGCGCAAGCACTCCCTTGAAGTTAATGACACAAAACTGGACAAATCTTTTTTTGACATATTATAACAAAGGTCTCGAGTTTGGTTACCGGAACGTGTGGCTTTTCTTTGCCGCTTCATATTTTGCAAAGAGCGCATCGAAATTAAAGGTATGAGCACGTAAACGCATCACGATATCTGGGGCCTCCGAAAAACAGATTGCAGGCTGTGTTCAACAAGCAGTTTCTGACAGTAGCTGAGTCTCCTGAAGACTTGCATCCTCTGCGAAATTTACATTCCTGGAAATTGCCCCTCAACAATGTATTTAACTCCAACAGAACAATGCGAAGTGCTAAACGTGAATATGTTACTGAAAGATCATTCCGCATGCGGTCCAGATGAAGTCAGACCACAGCTGTTAAAAGCCGTTAATGACATATATGATGCCCCAATATCACACGTGTTACCTTGTAATGTCTGCAGGCAAAGTTTCAAACATAAAGGAATTTAGCAAGGGTTTCCGGAGTGCACAAAGGAAAATCAGAAACGAAACCTATAATACAGGGAGTACCACAAGAGTCTATTTTTGGGCGTGTGATATTTTTATTCTACATAAATGATATTGTTAACATTCCAAGTTTTAAAAATATGGTCCTATATGCGCATGACACCAACGTTTTCGTCTATGGTGTTAACAGGTTTGAAATATTTACACAGGTGAACCTCTGGTTAGAAAAACTTAGGGCGTGGTTAAAGAAAAATAGACTTCAACTAAATACACGAAAGCAAAGTACTTGCTATTCAAAGCTAAATGAGCTACATATCTATCAACGTTCCTGCTGCAATTCCAGGGGACACCTCTCCAACAACTAAATACAATACGTTCTCTAGGAGTCACGTTTCACGAAAACCTTTCGTGGACACCCCATGTCGATGCGCTAAGAAAAGACGTCTCCAGAACTGTTGGATGCTAAATAAACTATGGTACTTCCTTCCTCCAAAAGCTAAGTGACAAATTGACTATTCCCTTCCTCACTCGCATTTCAAATGCTCTTCTCTGGTGTGGTTTACAACAATCGAGACAAACCTAAACTCGCTGTTATCTTTACAAAAGCAAGCACTGCGGGCAATAGGCAACGTTCCTCTTATAGAGAGTATTTTCTCGTACTTAACGCGCTATAACATACGACCAATGGAGCAGTTTTTTAAACTTGAGATCTTATTAGAAACCCTACGCCAGCAGAGAATAAACAGTATGTAGTTCAAAAAAAAAATATCCTTTTCAGCAGACACCATATGAACTAAGTCAGAATGTTATAGTTAAGTCCAAATACGTACAAATATGTTTACAGTGGTTAACGACGCTAATTCTACATCTCCTGAATGAATACCCCGATATACTGAGCCTCCTGAAGAAAAGTCTCTCCTCAACACACTTTAAGAAAGAAGAAAAACCAATGTTTCTTTCAGAGTTTGCGAGCATAGAAATTACTGTTTATTCCATCTTTTTTCCAGTCTGGTGCACTGTGCACTTTATTTTCATTAACCACAAACTGCTCTACTACTGTAAAAATAGTATTTTATGTGTAATATTTCCCCTACTGGTATATTCCACCATTGCTTCTTTTGTTTTCTTTACTGAAATTTAGGCATCGTAAAAAGACGTCGATTTTTACACCTATTATTGTAGTCAAGAACGGTATAGTGTCTGTATGATGTCGCATGATGTAGCATGATGTCTGAATGATGTCTGAATGATATGTCTGAATTGTGTAAAATGATGTCAGATTACTTTGCTGCGAACGCTGCCATGGTGGCACAGCCACTCAGGCCCTTTTTCGGGTCTTCTGTTACGCCTCCCGAGGCAATTTGTTTTGAATAATCTCTAAGAATGAAAAAATAGAGAAGAAAGGAGAGAAGGAAAGTAAGAAGGAGAAAAGGAAGAAAAGAATGAAGGAGGGAAAAGAAAAAGAAAGAAAGACAGAAGGAGAGAGAAAAGAAAATACAGAAAGAAGCAAATAAAAAGGAAAAAGAAAGAAGGAAAGAAAGAAAGAAAGAGAAAAAGAAAGAGAGAAAGAAAGGAATGAAAGAAAGAAAAAGAAAGAAAAAAAAGAAAGGAAGGAGGAAAGAAAGAAAGGAAAACGACATCAGTGTCTATCGTGATGCTCAGTGGTGCATAAAATCCCGCATGCCGCGGCAGTGCTGTGAAGTCGTAATGGATAAGGAGCGCGCTGGTTCGTCTAGGACTATATCGGAGACGTCAAGTTGACTCGGATCATCCTACTGATATAGCTCGTCGGCAACAACCATTGGAAAGACAGAGGGCAAAGAAACGTGCTCAACTGGCTGTTGAAGCCTTCGATGCGTCATAATAAAACATTCAAACCAAGCGAACCGTGTGTGACCATGCTTAATAAAGCTTTTGCTCTTATAACTGGGTTTAAGCCGCGTTTAACCCCAGCCATTTTTTTCTTTCACTTCCGCAGCGACATGCACACTTCAATAACTCACCTGTTCTATTTCCAGTGGTATGGTCTTCCGCCGGCCTAGGCATCGCATTCTTCACACTTCCTCCACCAAGCGTCCAGCTTAAATATTTTCCAGTCGGGTGCCATGAACCTCCCTCGAAATCACAATACTGCTCACTTGGAACTGTAGGATAAACATGGTAACCGTTCCTTTTGTTTCGCATCGTTTTTTTTGAAATAATCGCACTGCATGCATTATTACAGGGCAGGATGCTAGTTTCCTTACGACCTTCGCTGTTGCTTCCTGCTCGTCCCACATACCTTGCTTTGAAATAAAAAAATAGACAGGGTGTTGATACACCTTCGAAAATATAGTCTTTAACGGCGTCCTACTAGGCGTAGGCATGGCTTGCTGCAGCTGGTTGGCTGTGACGAATATAAATTTTCTGCTATTATGCAGAGGCGCATTATATTTGATGTAATTCAATCTTGATACATTTGTAAGAAACTATGGTGCCCAGAACATTTAGCACTGATGCACACGAAAACACAGGTTTGATACTTACAAATATTCATAATAAACATACTTTTTTCACCCCAACACGTCATGTGTTATAAAAACGGCATACGTAATGTTTATTTAGAATTGAGAATATTGTGGATTAAAATGCGTAACAAAGAAAACCTCGCAACTAAGGAATTCGAGACGGATACAGTCACCTCTTCCACTTTTGTTGCAATAAACGAACACATAAAATTCTGGCTTTCACGGTTAAACTTCCCGCACCAGCGGTCGAACATTTTCAGATACAGATCTCTAAGGACTATTATTTTTCTAACGATGTTAGCTGGAACAACTTGCAAAAAGGTATGCAGGTCTTTGAGAGAAGTTAAAGAAAGCATGCATTCTGTCACGCCTGTTTACCTGTATGTTGCATTTGTTAATTCGGTGCTTCCAGTCTGTACGGTGCAGTTTTTCAGCGCGGTTAACTCTCTTTTACTGCTTCCTTAAGCGTTATGTAATTTTCATCGAAACGTGGTCATCTACTTTCTTAGAAAGTATAATGTTCCGAAACGCTTCACATAGCCAGAATCAAACATTTCCTTCTTTTCGATGATACAGGTTCTTTTAGCATTATATAGCGATGGGAAAAATTATTTAGTTACAAGGGCAATCGTTTTTTTCTCCGCCACCGAGCCGAAAAGCCAAATTTTCACAACGCCTTAGATGGCACATGATTTCACTGTAAGGAGAATTCTTGCAAAACGCCTTTGGTCCGAACCGGAGACTATGGCACTGAGAAACGAAGCAAAAAGTTTACACAAGTTTGGTTTGTATTTTTGTATTGGTTTCATTAGAATTACCATTTAAATTACAGACAAAAGTGAGTTTATTCAGGACATTAACGTTAGATCTGGGCACTAAATACCATTGTGGCGAAACACTCTGCGCACATTTCCGCGCCGCACCTTCTCCCTCAGCTGCGTTCCTGGATGGCTTACTGGCAGGACCCAGCCCATGACCCACCACTTCAAGCGTTCCGGCCTCAATGCATCGGCGGCTGGTTCGCTGAGTTCGAGGCTGCGATGTACCTGAACGGCATCACCATCCATCCGTTCAAACACGCAGTCCTCTGCGATATCCTCCCGCCCGACCTGCTGTGCCGGATCGCCTGCCCTGCCTTGGGCAGCCGGCCATACGACGAGTTGCGCGCGGCCATTCCGGCGGACTTCGGCGTCTTCTACTGCCCTCTGCCGCTCTACGACGCTGCAGACCCGCTTTCGCCGCCGCCAGCCGCTAGCCCAGCACCTGCCTCGCTCTCGCCCACGCACCCTTCGTCGTAACCCTGCCCACCTCAGCAACCTCTGGCGGCCTCCTCGCCCCTCCTGCCTAACAACGACGCTGAACCGGTGCCTGTCCTCCCGCCGCCCCTTGCCATCTCGACGGCCCCGGCTCTCCCAGCGCCCCCAGCCCTGCCGGCGTCTCCTGCCCTCCCGGCAGCCTCGGCACAATCAGCGCCCCCAGCCATCCTCGCGGTCACGGACCTCTCAGCGGCCTTGGCTCTCGCGGTGCCCACGGCCCTCTCGGCGGCCTCGGCTCTCCCGGTGCTCACGGCCGTCTCGGCGGCCTCGGAGTTCCCGACAGTCCCAGCCTTCCCGACAGCCCCGGCCTTCCCGACAGTCCCGGTCCTCCCGACAGCCCCGGCCCTCCAGTGGCCTCGCCTCTCCCAGTGACCCCGGCCCTCCCAGGGACCCAGACCCTCCCGGCAGTTCATCTACTCCAGGCGCCTCGATTGCTGCTACCTCGGTGGCGTCTCCTACGTGCACGGCTCGGCGCCAGTGGCCAGGGCGTCACTCGTGCGGCAACCAGTTACGTTTAAACCAATCGCTCCAAGTTTGGCTGTGAGCGTGTCCCAGCAGCCCCATGCCGTCCACCACTGCAAAAACCCTGCCTGGAACCTCGCTGCGCCTGTAGCCCCCCCCCCCCCCCCTTTGGGTACCGGGCAGCTCCGCCCGGCATCATCTGCGCTAATCTCGCGCACCGCAACACACCTAGCTCCCTCTGCTGCCCCACCCCTCAGACGATGGCCATCAGCTGCTGCACCTGAACCACCGACACTGGGTCCACTTCGCAGGCTGACCCATATACTTCACCTTCCATTCCACGTCCCTAGCTGCACTCCGAAACCTCGGCCGCAGCGCCACAGCCAGAGTCGCCCACTTGAGCCGCGTCTTCGGACCCCGGACGGCCTGCATGACTCTTGACACATGCGATTTTTTAAAGCCCTGAGCCACTCCGCGGGGGGGGGGGGGGAGGGGGGGGGGGGTGATGTGGCGACACACTGCGCATACTTCCACGCAGCCTCCACCTTGTCATCATCCGGCCCAGCGTAACACGGCCACACGCTGGGCCGTGTTAACGATAAAGCATAGCGCCACCGCTGGGTCACCCGAGGCACGCGTAACCAACGGCGGCTACAAAAACAGGCTGCCCGGATGGGAAGAGCAGCTGTTTTCCTTCCGCTACCGAGACGAGCGTAGCGTCGGTGTGCTCGTCCGCTGCCATCGCTAATAAACAGCTGTTATGTTTTATGTTGGCATTCGTCCTTCGAAAGAATGACATCCCACACCAATTGTAGGTGCCATAAAAGATTGGTTACTGAAAAAGGCTTAAAGGTATGCAACAAAGAAGTGCTCACAAGTGTGATTAGGAACCCCCAAAACAAGCAAGGATTTATGGAGGTCAAATCCTCTCAGACGTTTCTTGTTAACGTTGGACCTGCTTTGACAGTACATAAATAAGTGGTTCTTGAATATTAGAATCCCCGCCCCATATACTGTAGGAGAATGGACATTTAAATTGATCTCAGCTTTTTCCTGCGCCTACTTCAGCTAGCTGACCCCTGCTAATTTTCAGCTGCATACCTGACTCATAGCATTTCTTTGTTTTGCTTACCTCCTCTTCGAAACCAATTTATTGACGCAAGAGTCCATCGGTTTTGGCTTATTTAGGTCAGAGAGCTTTCTAATATTTGTCAATCTGCACTACACTAGAAAGGTAATGAAGTACTCCCGTTTGTTCTGGAGTGTACTCTGGCCTCTTCAAGTTTATTAAAGTTAACCCTATAATTTCATTTTATACATATCTGTTCCATCCTGTGCTGCAATGCAAAGCCTTTGCATTAGCTTGCAGGTCTCTGGCTGTAATTACTTAGCAACATGGTGTAGCTGACATGCATTTTCATGTTGAGAGGAACAGTTGAGCTGCTGTGAATATCTTCCGTGCCTGCCAAATGCATCCCAACTACTGGTATTTTCCAGATATTTCTCAAATGTGATTACGAGTTAAGGTTAGTTACATTCGCGAAAAGGGACGTATTCGTTTACGAGTTCTGCTTCTCCGCGTGCCGTAACGTGGTTTCTCCATGCTACAACAGTCGAAAATTTTTGCTTCCTTATTATTCAATTCCTCCCTTCTATTTCGAGTGCTGAGGACTTCTGCAATGTGCTGCAATTCTTCCCAGGGCTCCTTAGCAGAGATGCGTCACGGCTAAATCAGAAGCTAGCCACCAAAATGTTAGTTGTTACCTTTCACCTGTTACTCTTCTTAGCCTACTTTGCCAAATAGTTCTACAAAAGTAGCTAATATCTAGAGGAGTGCTGTGTCCGAAACCTGGCAATCTCTGTGAGTTGTTTTTTTACCATTTTGATGAAATTTATGCATAATTTTTAAACAATGGCTGAAGGAGCAAATGCAACGCATGATTAAGGAGCGAAACAATTGAAACGGTATGGAGGGATAAAAATTTTTTTTGGGAATGGTATATCTCCATAGCCTGTGAGGCAATTGTTTTGGAGGAAAACTGGAAGCAGCAGGAGAACACATCCCTTTGGGTCAGTGGATAAAGACAATGGAAGTGAAGTCGCCTCGAAAACAAAAGTAGGGCGGTGGGTGTCCGGCATGTAAAATCAGGTAATAAACACAAACTTACCAAAATCGCTCGAGAGGAATTTATGTAATGATTGAATCATACCATAACTAACCTACGGACAGTTATGTGGAGGCTAAAGGGAAGGATACTGGTAGCAAAACTGGTAGCAGTAATATTTTGAGACGGGAAGAGTGCTGAGCAAGTTAAGCGACGGATTCAGGCTAATCACATACTATCAAAACTAAAGTTAAGAAAATGTACATGGGCAGGACAGGTAATGCGGTTAAACAGATTTAAAAACAATGAGTCCTTGGGGTTACTGAGTGAATCTCGGGTGATGAAAAAAATAGCAGGCGGCAGAACAGGATCATATTGGTAGATAGGATTAAGAAGATTTCATGTAAACAGTGGCATCAGCTGCCTAAAGAAAGGTTTAGTTGGTGGTAAATGAGGCAGTATAAGTCCTGGTGTGGGCGCAGATAAGCTGGTGATGTGAGGGAATGTGTGACGAAACTAATGTTTCTCTGCAATCGTCGCGTGATAAGGTTAAGAGCTGGAATGAACAAGGTGCTGCTTAAAAATGACTTCATGAATGCGCTGAACGCTTATGCATCGTTTCTTCTTCGCTGCCTTGGCCGTCTTGTCGTTAGTGTCACTGCTTGTGAGAGAGAGGCTATCGCTTTAGTTTAGCGACTGCTGAAAAAAGTAGTGCGCAATGCACACTTCAGAAACTCCTACGATGCGTAATTATGCAAATATACACAAACAATTAATTAGATTTTATGGGTATTTAGCTAACTGTCTACTTTAAAAAATCGGCACGTTTGGTGAAATTTTGGCATGCTTCGCAGTTGTGTGGCGCTCCTCGAAGTATTTTTTTAAATTCTGCCGAATGAAATAGTGAGTTACGGTTAACCAAGCGAACTGCATAGGCCAAAGGGGAAATTCGTTCAGTTGTAGAGGAGTTGAAACTATTAATTGAGTTTTTGTAGCAGCATATCCGATGTGGTACTTTCAGCAATTAAAGACAGTCAGCGAAACATGACGAAAAGAGAACACGTGATTACGTTTTTCCGCTACCGTACTGTTGCGCTACCGAACGCCATTTGAATGAAAGAAGCGCGCGTGCTCACGGGCTTGAAATGGCGGCTGACGCTGCTATCATGAAGGGCTTGAAAGTACGTAAGCGTATTAGTCCTGAATGTACAAAGCGGGTGGCGCTTGTATCGCGTGTCTCACCAGCCGGCCACCGTTCAGAGCAGCGATGACATAAACGATCGGTAAGCGCTTTCTTTTATACGCAGTGCGTTAGAATAGGCGCGCTGAGCCTGACCTAAGGGGCGGCGGTAAATGAACTACGCGTCAATCATGTAAGCAGTGCAACGAGAGAATGCCATGCGAGTGTCACTGCTTTGACCTCACAGCGCCGGTTAACATCTGTTGTAACAATTAAAAATATCCCGCTAAAATGAACCGCTGAGTGACGAGTCACTTCGTGGCAATAAATCTATGTTCCAACAGTGCGTGGTACTGTGTTCGCAGCTATGTATCTTACGCCGTGCTGTGGCAATATGGCCTGGGTATTTTGCTCGTTAGTTCTATTGGGCAATCTATTCAAATCTAATAAATGGAGCGAGAAAACTTGCAAGCCCGGTAGGAAGTGCGCTGTGAATATGTGGTGATGTATGCTGTTGTAAAGCCTATTCATGAGGGCTTGATTGGTTTGAAAATTGACACATGCCGTTGTATGCTTTATAAATCTGGGAATCAGATACGACCTAGTTTATCACAGATATACTACTTCATTTATAATTTTTCCAACGCTCCCTCTAATATCTTCGTTGGCGTTGCAACTTACAAATTAGGAGCCGGAAAAAAGAAAATGAGTCCATGGGTACACGTCTCTAAAAAAGTGATTTTTTAAAGAATGCCGAGCCTATACTACATATGCACTCCTCCCCGACGAACTAAGTTGATTGCATAGAAGCTGCATTATTTTTAGTCGTTTGCATACATAGACCACGTCATCACCTCTCATGCTTCAAGCAGTGCTCAGCAATTTATTGAAAGTAGTTTCTATCTCCCAAGCCCATCAATTCCTTTTGATAGCTAAGTTTTTCCGGTAGTCGGTGCGGAAGGATTAGCACCAGTATGGTATATAGGCATATCCGGCTTCACCCTTATAATGCCGGGTCCTGTTTACCTTGTAAATTGAAAACAGGCGTGTTGTTTACATGTGCTTAATGAACCAAAGGAAGGCTTTCAGCTGAAAAAAAATATCGTTGCTAAGCATCGTAGCAGCGAAAATTATAACGTGCTTGTCTGCTATATAAGGACACTTTGTTTTTATGAGGCACATAATTAAGCCGACGTTTTAAGGAATCGCGTATCGCGCTGTTTCAGACGACCACGAAGCCAATTTATTAGAGGCTGGGTGCTCACTGAACAGCGTTCATTGTTCGCCGTCGGAGTGATTTACAAAGGGAGCAAAGAGAGCGAGGAAAGAAGTGGGCGCAGCAATAAAACGCGGGTAAAAGGTGGCTTTCATGAATGTAAACGTTCTCTACTTATGCCGCCACAGTTACTCCAGGCCTGTACCTTGAATTAAGAGTGTTTTCTATGCAATACTCACGCCTGTGTTCACCCCAGTCATCAAGTTTGATGGAATCAATAGCCAAGAGAAACAGATTGGTATGGTCTTCCTTGACAGAGGCTTCGAAAATTGTCTGCAAAAAGAGTAAAAAATGTGTGTTAAAACACTCTTTGTTCTTTCTCAGCGAAAGTATACTAGTCAAAGCTCGCTTTGTATGTAAAGCATTTCAAACCCTCCCGGATTGCATAACTACGTTCTCTAGGCCGTACTTCCACACACTGAAAGCCGTAGTCTTCGAACCATGTTGTACTGCAGATAGATTCCTGAAATAGCAATATCAAAACGTCGTTGAACTGTAGCAGCAGTGCAACCCTGGTTGCAGAAACTAGTTAGGCATTGCTTGTCTGAAGCACATCTGAAGCAACCATACACCTGGAGTTTCAGGGAGTGCCGCACTAATTTTTAATAACAGGGTTCCTGAGGCAACGATAAGCTTTTTGGGGACAGCTATATCAACGTTGGCGAAGATCAGATCAGAGGCGAAAAATGTTAACAAGTAAAGTGATTATCTTAGCTATAGTAGTTATCTTTGGCCTGTTAGAGATAGGCACCTGACTGCAATCAGAAAGATTTTTAGCTGGCCGTCAGTATTAGCAATATCAGCCTGTAGAATTTTGAATTCGCGGTTACCTTCACCACCATGGCTCAATCAATTTGGCCCATTTCTCCCGCCATTAAAAGACAAGTCGCCTGCAGAGAGCGCTGAGCTACGTCCATAAACAGCGTTACCCCGTAGTGCACCGGCTGCGTGACAATCTCTGTCCAGACCGCACTGGAGCAGCGTCATGGCAAGACGCGGGGAGTACCGCAGCGCAGGTCGTGCAGAGATTATCATCTAGCGCGTTGTAAGGATTCTGGCGACCGCCCGTCTGGTTCAGCTGCGTAATTGGACCGGGACACCTGCAGCCGCGGTCACTGCACGGTGATAGACATCTTGGTTCCCACGGCCTGTCCCCGCTTGGGTTATTGTATTCGAGAGAGACGACTCTGCCGCCGTTTGTAAATAACACTGCTACAGAGGCAGTTAGCGACCACCAAACCGAGCAGTTGTGGCTCACCCCTTCAACTGTGCCAGGTCGCCGGCGCCTCGCCCATTCGGACTTCCCGGAAGACGTGTTCGGCTTGACAGCGTGAGAACTGTCGTTCGGACGCGAAGACAACGCTCTCTCTGGTGGGGGCGGTTGTCCAGCGGCACCCTCTCGCTCCGGCGAGGCATGTGACGAGGGCGTGTCCCTATGTGAAGTGGTGTGTGTGTGTGTGTATGAAAGTGCAAGTTAGGCGACGCCCAACCTGGCGAAGACGTCCTCTAACCTGGGGAATCCTAGGGACCGGACCCTTTTAAAACCGGAAGACGAGTACCATGAGCAGGAATCCTCGATCATCCTCAGATCTTCTCAGATCCTCCGACCTTCCCCCATCACCCTCCAATTGATTCCTAAATCTTGTAAATAATGTAAAATAAACCCATGTACAGTTTCCTTCATAACCAAGTCCGACAACGTCATTCGAAGAACGGACCTGCTGCGCTGAAAGAGTCAGCTCACCCAAGGACCCTCATCTCTAACAACTGGTTGGCAGCAGCTGGGATGCACCGTGCGACATCGTGCTTTCTCAACCGGTAAGCGTTTCGGCATTTTGCTATAGGATTCGCCAGGCTTCAGATTTTGAGAGAATAATCTAGATTCACTGGGAAGTGTATGTCAATTGAGAAAGAGTAATCTGACGCCATTTCGCAGATAGCATTGCCAAAGCAGAGAAAGCGTTGTCATTGACCTTATGAAACTGTCAAAGTCGGACTTGCTGTTGTTATGCGAGCAACTGTCAATAGAAGTACAGGGCAAAATTACAAAACCTGAAATATGCAGGACAATTCAAAAACACGTAGAGGATGATCAGCTGGTAGATACGTGGAATTTGGTACAGGAGGAAAAAATAAAAAGGGAAGCGGAATGGGAAAAAAAGAAAGAACGGCAAAAGTAGGAAGCTGAAAAAGAAATAAATCTAAAGCGATTGCAGCTTGAAAGCGAAAATCGAAAAAAAGGCGACAATACAAGAGCCGGGTCTCCTGAAAGAGCAAGCGATGTACAATCATATAGAATGAACAGATTCATGAAGCCCTATGAAAGTGGAAGTCACATAGGATTGTACGTGGGAAACTTTGATAGAACTTGCGAAAGGGAGAACTTTGCTCGCAGTACATAGCCGCAACGGCTTCTGACACTATTGCCATGTGAAGTAGCTGAAGCTATAGCGATACTTAGCACACAAGACGCAGCTGAGTACGAAAAAGTCAAAGCCAGCCTGCTAGAAAGGTACCGGCTGTCAGCCGAAGCTATCCGACAGCGCTTCAGGAACACAATGAAAAACGATAGCGAGGGCTATCCGGATTTCGCGTATGGCCTAAAGACGAATCTGCTGGAGTGGCTAAAAGGAGCCGAGGTTTATGAAATCCGAGACAAAATCATCGAGTGTTTTTGCCTTGAGCAATTTTACCGAAGCATTCTCCAAGTGGTTAAACTGTGTGTTCAAGACAGGGAAAAAGTCGACAAAGTTGAAAGGGCCGCTGAGCTAGCAGAGGAGTACGTTTTGCGCAGAAGGTTGAGCACTGAAGAGGGTGCCTCACTCGCTCGAAACGCGATTCGAGATAAAGGGCCTAGCAGAAAGACGCGAAGTGCTAGAAGTTCGAAGCAATCGGAGGCACAAAGGTAGCGCCAGAAAAGTGTGACGAACAGGCAGAGACAGGGAGCAGACAAAGTCGCGAAAAAAGAGTTTGAGGCTAGTAGGCCATTCCGTTGCTACAACTGCAATGGTGTCGGGCACTTTGCAGCCAAGTGTACAAAGCAACGTTTGGTGTTCTTGTGCGTACAGGATAACGCCGAGAATCTAGAGCTCCTTAAGCCATACCTGCACGACCTGCACGTTACCGGGAAACCGTGCAGAGCGCTTCGTGATAGCGCCGCGACGATGGACGTTGTCCACCCGTCTTACGTTTCAGCGGATGATTTTACGGGAGAAGTCTCGTGGATAAAACATGCTGTAGAAGAACACAGTGTATGCCTTCCCATAGCTAGAGTGAAAATCTGTGGACCGTTTGGAGAGTTAGTCGCTGAGGACGCAGTTTCGAAGGCTGTGTCACTTGAATATCCTTATATCTTCTCGCATCGATCCGACCAATTGCTACGCGAGAGAGACCAAAAGCTCGGAAGCGGGGTGATACAAGCTTTGACAAGATCGAAAACTCGTCAGCTCGCACCTCAACTAAGTCAGATTCCCGAACATTAGGTAGCCAGAGACGCACCAGCCAGCATATCGTTGCAAACAAATGAGGAGGGAAGGGAACCAACGAGGAATGAAAGCCAGACAGCTGACCGAGCAGATGAGCTACCAGGGACTTCAACCACTAAGTCGGTAGAGGAGGCAGAAAACGCTGAAGGATCCGTTTTATCTAGTCCCTAATAAAAGAAAAGAAGCAGGATCCCACTTTGGAAAGACTGCTCCTTACAGCTAAAGAGGGCATCGCGAGACGCAACATAACGATGCATGAGAATAACGACACTACCAGGACAGAAAAGGCAAAACATTTGGTCAGCTGGTCGTACCCGAATAATAAAGAGCGGACATTCTGAGTATCTGCCACGGAAATGGCTGGGCAGGACATCTGAGAATAAAAAAAAAACAAAGGAGCGGCTATTAATGAAATATTATTGGCCCGGTTGGTTCAAAGATGCAGAACGCTACGTAAAATCATGCGATGCGTGCCAGCGCGTGGGCAAGCCTGGAGAGACATCAAAGGCTCCACGGAAAATTGTTCCATTGATCTCGAAACCCTTCAGCCGGCTTGTAATAGACACAGTAGGCCCTTTGCCTAAAACGAAATCAGGCTATAAGTACTTGCTTACTATGCTATGTCCCGCCACTAAATTTCCTGAAGACATTCCGTTGAAGGACTTGAGCTCCACAGAAATCGTTGGCGCCATTTTGTCAGCGTTCGCGAGAATAGGATTTCCGGCCGAAATCCAAGCCGATCAGGCGATGGTCTTTACAAGCGCCTTGACGACCACATTCCTATAAAGATGCGGAATGAAACTGTTACACAGCTCGTTATATAATCCGCAGTCGAACAGTTTAGAGAAATGGCATTCGGTGCTGAAGCGTGTGCTACGCACTCTTTGTTATGAGCATAAAGCAGACTGGGAGGATTGTCTGCCGGCCACACTTTTCGCTTTACGAACAGTCCCCCACGAAGCTACGGGGTTTACGCCAGCAGAACTCGTGTACGGAAGAGCCCTCCGCTCTCCCCTCCGAATGCTGAGAGAAATGTGGAAAATGACAGGAGAGAACCAGACAGTGGTTGAGTATGTGCATCAGCTACTGTGCCGCCTTAACAACACGAGGGAATTAGTAAACCGAAATATGAAAGCTGCCCAGGAGGCCGCCAAGGTCTATTATGACAAAAACGCGCGCCTTCGAGGTTTCACGGCGGGCGATCACGTGATGATCCTCCTGCCATCGAGCAAAAACAAGCTGGAAGTTCACTGGGAGGGTCCAGTGGAAGTGGGGCAAAAACTTTCGGAGACGAATTACGCGCTAAGTGTTCCAGGCATGGGAAAGCAGGTGAGAATCTATCACTGCAATCTGATGAAGCCGTTCGTGAAACGCAGCGGGATCATCAATCTGACTCTGAATGAACCAGAAGGGCTGGACAGCGAGAGTCAGGGTTGGAAGGGAGGTGCGGACTCTAGTGACAACGTGGAAAACATTCTGGCTCTCTCCGTGAATGCAGATTTCCTAAGCGGGACACAGGTCGACACGCTAAAGCAGTTGTTGAGCGAATTCGCTCACCTATTTAGGAGTCGCCCGGGAAAGACACACCTCCTGACACACGAAATCGAGCTCACATCTGATGAGCCGGTGCGGTCGAAGCCCTACAGGTTATCACCGCTGCAAAAAGAAATAATGGTCGCGGAAATTCTGCGCATGGTGGAGTTAGGGGTTGTACAGCCCGCGGAAAGTGACTATACCTCACCGCTAATTCTTGTTGAGGCCCCAAAGAAAGATCCTCGTCCCTGCGTGGATTATAAAAAGCTGTATTTAATTACCAGGGATCAGCTATACCTGATTCCCAACATAGAGGAAAGGATAGAGAGGATGAGCGGCACGAAATTCATTTCTACCCTCGATCTGATACGGGGATATTGGCAAGTTCCCCTCTCAGAAAGCGCGAGCAGGTATGCCGCTTTCATCTCCCTAGCGGGCACCTTTCGACCCTTAATGCTTAGTTTTTTGTTGAAGAATCTCTTCAACATGTGCTTCTCGAAACTCATGGACATCGTACTGAAGGACATGCAGTGTTTTACACTTCCTTATTTAGACGATGTGGCTATTTTTTCGGAAACCTGGCAAGAGCACCTAGAACACCTAAAGACAGTGTTTTTCAGTTTACGACAGGCTGGACTGACACTGAAGGCAGAAAAGTGTAGATTTGGTTGCGCTCAGGTGACGTACTTGGGCCACGTTGTAGGCAAGAGAACTAGGAGCCCATCCGGGTTAAATATTGCCCCGATCGCAGCAATTCTGCAACCACAGACTAAAGCGGACATTCGCTCCTTTTTGGGATTAGTTGGGTACTACCAGAGATCTATTCCTGGCTACTCAGAGCGGGCTAGTCCTTTAACCGACGCCTTACGAAAGGGAGCACCTACTAACATAAGTTGGGATAACCAAAAAGAAAACACCTTCGAAAGCCTGAAGGAAGCACTCGAGTCCCGACCCTTGCACAGGACCCCTGACTATGGGAAAGGGTTTATAGTCCAGTGTGATTCCAGCGATAGAGGGCTGGCTGCTGTCTTAAGTCAAGTTGGCTACGACCATGAAGAACACCCCGTTCTGTACATCAGCCGCAAACTGACCAGTAGAGAGGAAGAGTACAGCGCTTCCGAAAAAGAGTGCGCGTGTTTAGTTTGGGCAGCGCAGAAGTTGTCATGTTACCTGTACGGAGCAAAGTTTGTATTTGAGACGGACCATTGTCCTTTAACGTGGCTGCGACAGATGTCCCCCAGAAATGGTCGCTTACTCAGATGGAATCTGGCTCTCCAAAAGTACAATTTCTCGGTGCGTTATAAGAAGGAGAAACTGCACGGAAATGCACATGGCTTGAGCAGCCTGATGTAAGCGGGAGTATTTTAGAGGAATCTCCTGCGTGAGTGTTTTTTTTACTTTGTTATGAGTAATCCCGCTGTAGCAGTTTCAAAAGGGGATGTTTCGCGCTCAATCGGCACAAAATTAACCCTAATTTAAACACAATTTTTTAAAAGTGTACTGTTGTCAATGGAAGAAGCCTGGTGATTCTTTGGCGAATTCCGAGCGCTTGCGGGTGGGGCAGTGCTTTGCTGTTCGGAACGTCCCACCTGCGCTTTCCTTTATTGGTGGTGCTTTGGGTTTTGCCTTGGGGGCGCTGATATTGCAATCCAGGGGACCAACACGGACGCCATCTCATCTCTTCCTGCCCAGCGGTCGTCAACGCTGGACATTCGAGATTTTTCGGGCCGCAGAGGAGCTCTAAGCATACTGGCGACCGCACGTCTGGTTCAGCTGCGTAATTGGACCGGGACACCTGCAGCCGGGGTCACTGCACGGCGATAGGCATCTTGGTTCCAAGAGTTGCCAAGAGTTGCCTGATCTATATTTGAACTCAATCGCGTTCACTTTCGGCGGACGGTGACGGCGACGTGACTGTCAGAGGCTAACTGGCAGGCGAAGGTGTGGACTGACGGCGACCTCAAGCCCAGCCGCTGTCGTAAGCTGAGGTACTGTTGTCGCAGCGAGCCGCAAACGTTGTGATCGCCCACGTATTACAAACATCTCACAATCTGCCTCTTATGGAAGCGCTCCATCGTGCTGCGTCTATGATAATAATTGCACACAAAAAAGAAATGGTGTAAGCAATGTGCGAGGCTGGACAGAAAGATGTGAACCCATACACAGTACGTACTTACGCACGTGCGCCATGCCAGCCAGTCGCTTACGTGCGTGCATAGACACGCGCACACACACGCGCATACACACACGTATACGCGCACTGTCATTTCAGCTGTTTGGTGAGGGGCCGGCGCAGATGTCGCGTCTTTCACGGGTACGCGGCCGTCTCAACCATATAGTCTCAGCGCCGCTCGCAAAACAAGCATGTCCACGGAGAAGTCTGCTACGGAACGCGCCAAGCACCTTGCACTACTTGCACGAGAAGAGAATTCGCCGGGAGGCTAGTGCAGCAGTTCAGAAGAACTCATGCAGCACGAGGCCAAATCGAGTGCCGAATTGCAGGTGGCACTAGCTGCACTGTCAAATCGAGTGCGAGAGTGCCGCACTTCCTGAACTGGTGCAGAAGGTGCAGCCAAATCAACGAGGTCTCTAGGGACCGGACCCTTTTAAAACCGGACGACGAGTGCCATGAGCAGGAATCCTCGATCATCCTCAGATCTTCTCAGATCATCGACGTTCCCCCATCACCCTCCAATGGGTTCCTAAATCTTGTAAATAATGTAAAATAAACTCCTTTTACAGTTTCCTTCATAACCTAGTCCGACAACGTCATTCGAAGAAGGAACCTGCGGCGCTGAAAGAGTCAGCTCACTCAAGGACCCCTCATCTCTAACAAGGTGCTACGCACTGAAATAGCCCCAACTTTCAAAGATACCACTCTTGTCCCAATATTATGCTGAGAAAAATCGACAACTCAAAACAGAGAGGCAGGAGACTGAGGAAAGGGTGTTTCTGCGTAAAAAAAGTGCTAATTCTTCACGGCTTAAAGCTTATTTCATTATGATGCGTTCTTTTCTTGTGCGCAGCGGACGCAGTTATATCCCCCAAGGATACATCATGGCTCTCTTAGAGCATACGTACCGATCGAGCCACCGGAATATTGGCGTTATTTCTCAGCATCGCCCAAGTACAAAATTTTTTTCTTTCGATATTTCGAACCATCATGCAGATTCAGAACGTTTAGAGGCTGGGCTCACCTGCAGTGTACGAGGCTTTCAATTTAATACAAAATTTTGTGCTCTAAGACGGAAAACTAAAAATTCGATTTACTAATTTTACTTACAATCGTGTTTTAACTGAGATCTGTCAGCTAAATAATGTCCGCATTGCTGTGATACCCCGATGCCCAGAACGCAGCGATGTATCTGAAGCTTTTATTACATTAAAAAAGTGCGAGCAATTAGAAAAAATTAAGAATACAGTTACCGCTGTGTAACGCGGGATTCAGCAACAGCTGTTAAGGCATTTATATTTCACAATATATTGAGATACAGAATTTGAGAACTGCCTGATATCTGTATAGCTCTGGAGGGCTCTTTTTAGTTTTGCGGACGTACTCGTTTCTCGGCTAGTTCATCTCTAGAGTGCGCCGGTCCTACAGCGCGGCGCCACCTATGGCCGTCTCCTCGCGGTGCGTTTGCTTTCGCCATAGTCCCCACCTTTCAGAAATATGCCACTTTTCATATGGTACCCTCCGTGGTGGTAATCACGCTCTGGTTGAGCATTGCAATGATCTCGCCATATCTCCTTAACGGGTAACTACCATCCGGGTGGTTCTCGTAGCAACCACCGTTCGCTTGTGACTTGCAATCTCGCCATAGCTGCCTCCTTCTACGGTAAACATCCTCGTTCTTTTAGGATAGCTACCGCCAAGATGGTTCCCGTGACAACCGCCAACCGGCTGCGCCCTCTCACGCTCTTACCGTACCCTCGACCTTGAGCGGTAACTATCCTCCGGTGGCGGATTCCTCCGCTATCGCCACACCATCCTCGTTGCATGCTAATAACCTTCCGGACAGTTCCATTGGTAAACACCCTTCGGATACGCTTTCCTGCGCTCTGGCCATACTCTCCTCCTTCCAAGGTAACCCTCCTCTTCCTAAAAAAAAGCTTCCCTGGGTGTTTCTCATAGGAACTAGCCACTGGTTGCGCCATCTTAAGCACTCGCCATACCCTCGTGCTCCCGCGATAACTATCTACCACTCGGCAATCTTCCGCATACGGGATATCCTCCTCCTTTTTCTCTAACCAGCCTCCGAATTGTTGACATTGCAACGCACCCACAGGCTATCCTGAGCAGACTACTACGACAGCGGCGATGCAAAACCCAACAACTGGCACTTCACAGCTGTTGCTAGAAATTCGCCTGCATACCAATGAGCCGAGCAGTTGATTGTCGAGCGCTTCTTAATGCTTCAGTACTTCTGAAACACTTAGGTTGAAGTGTGTGAAAAGTGTTAGTGTCGAGTTCGCAAGCGGCAAGACCCCCATCAATATACACAAATAATTTTACACCCTGCGGCCCATGTTAAGCAACAATAAAGTGCTTAAAGAGAGCTCGATCAAGCAGAAAACTCGGAGAAAACATATTCCAAAATGGTCCATCAACGATTTCACCGAGCATAAAGGTTGAGAGCATCAAGTTGAACCCATGAAAAGCTGCAAGAGGACTTAATACAACGCACAGGACAAGCGTCTAGTTGCCACAGAAAAGATGCCAAGAAAAACAGTGAGATCGGTGATAGAAGTTCGGAGGATTTTTCACTTGACGAATATCTCGCCTTTCTTCCTATGGAAAGGAAATTGGTTAGAAACGAGAAGAATGTTTCTCTTCTTGTTTCAAGGGATTTTATTGCCGTTCTGTTTTGAGGTGCCACAGCTCTGTTTTTCCTCCCTAAAATCCGGAGCCTTTCAGTACTTGCAGCATGCCAGTGCCCAGAGATTCATTGGGCTCATAATAAGGCATGACAAAGCCATTTAATGTGCGAGTGGTGCTGACATTTCTCGTAGAGAATGTTTAATAAAGACCAAGGTGGTTTATGGGATCGACATTTTGGATATATGGAAAGCTGCCCGTTAGGGATCCTGATGTATTTAGACCATCTCAGTTCTTTATTGTAAACCTCAGAGCATGAGGCATTTTTTTAGTGCGTTATGGTGTTATACAGAGAAGCTTATCAATCTAGCCAAGTAGCTTAAGTAACTGCTTTTGTGAAGGCTTTTGGTTCTCCTATTGAAAAATTCTTGTTTGCAGTCTTGGAAAATGCAAACATCGGTGATGTGTTGCTCAGGAGCACAACGCTATGTCTCTAGGAGCCTTGTTAGGGCTACTCGCAGACCAAAAGCTTACCAAAGCTACATGCTACAGCACTGAATTCATCATTCGTCAAGGTTGTCATTATTCCCTTTGTTGTTAACGCTGCCTTGAGTCCCCTGCGCTTTGGTGTTGGCTATGGTCATATTGCCGATGGTTACCTATGCCAACAGAGAGAAACCGAGGTTGTGAAAACAGTTTTGCGCGGTATCAATGGCTGCTCCTCATTAAGCTAAATCTAAAGGGTTCTGGTTGCGTCACTGAGGGTACGTACCCAATATTTTATGGTGGCATGAGATGGGAATGTTGGGCCCTTCAGTACCTGGGATACCGCTGCATCAAGTTCGCAACAGCAGAGGCTATTTATCTTGTTTGTGAAGTGGAAAACAGGTTTTGATGTGCTGGGAACTCCCAAGGTTCGCTCTTCTCCAAACCGACCAGCCCGTCACCCCACTGACACCACTCTAAAAAAAAGCCTTCGCACATGCCACCCGAGACTTCACAACAGCGAGCTGGAATGTTTCAGCACTCCTAACAACCTATCCGCAGCTGATCAATGTCACCGTGAGACAATCAGCTGTCCCTCCTCTCGCCCGGTCACTCTGGTTCCCAGTGAGCGTTAAATTGCAGCCAGCACCGGGTTATATGTGGTGTGGATGATGGAATACCTTTTTATTTCTTCATTTTAACGTTTTTTCTACCTCACGCGCGCGCACAAGTGCGCAGCATATTCTTTGCAAAACTTTTCTACGTCTTGCCAATTCTGAATTTTGGAGGTAATAAGTACTCACGCTGCATAAAATATCAGCAATTATGTGTGGCACACTCAATGGGAGCACATGCTTCGTGATGACTTGTTTACTTTCACTTAAGTGTTGCGCAGCCGGCTTTTTACATTTGATTCTACATCAAGATTTTTTTTTTATCACGATAAAAACCTCGATTTCTTAGCACGTATGCGCAAACGGCGTCTTACTGCTCAGTTGTCTTATTTATGCGCACCGATTGGACATGCTCGTTTCGAAACTTGGAGGGGATTCGTTAGAGAAGATGCCGACGCTTTGAAGCCAATATTTTCGATGAATTACCTGTAGAGCCTCTTCATAATGCCGATGACTCAGAATTAGACTGATTCTTTCCTGCGCAGTTATAGCAGCAGCCTCGCCTTTTGTTTCTTGACAATGGTTTATAAATCCTCGATACGCACACATGCATTCAGTCTCCCACAAAAATGATATTTTTTTTACGATATATGCCAAATTTAATTGTCATGGCGTAATTTTACGCTAAGCAGAGCTTTGTGCTATGGCCAGTGAATTGCCGCCTGTGTTACCTGACAGAGACTATTGATGATTATTTTATTATGTGTAGTTATGGTATGTCCTGGCAGGCTATAAAGCGAATTCCTAGTGGGGCATTTATATCACGCCGGACGGTTTAATATTTTTGCGCGTCGAGAACACTGTGGTGCGCCTTGTAATATTTTTGTCTTGATGGAATTCTTCAGTTTGCGGAAGAACCGCATGATGGAACGGCGTTCCGAACCAGAACGATCATTGAAGTCTGTGTTCGAAGAGCAGTGCACTTTAGTGCGGAAAGTATAAGTTGCGCAGAAAGTACCTCCAAGGCGTCCTTTTTTACATTAATTTTGGCTGCTGCCGCTAGTGGATGCGCCACATAGACGTCTGAACATCAGTCCTAATCTATAATAATTAGTCTTTCAGTAATTGGTCGCATTCATTATGTTTTTTGTGGACTTTATGTTATTAATGGTATGACCAAATTAGAGACCGCCACCGCAGTGGCTGAGTTGTTATGACGCTTGGCTGCTGACCAATAAGACGCGAGTTCCATCCAGGCCACGACAACTGAATTTCGATGGAGGCGAAATTCTAGAGGCCAGTTTACTGTGTGATGCCAGTGCACGTTAAAGAACCCCAGGTGGTCGAAATTTCCGGAGCCATTCGCTACGGCGTCCCTCATAGCCTGAGTCGCTTTGGGACGTTAAACTTCCATAAACCAAATCAAAGCGAACTACTTCAGGGACTTTACAACTGAGCCTTCAAAATGACATTGACAGTATTTTTATTCTTGCAAATTCTGGCACCTGACTAAAAATCCTACGAAGTCTAAATATATGTGTTTCAGCTGTAGGCATGGAAATTCTAACTTCTCATTCACGATACATGTCACCTTCGTAATTCATGACCTGTCGTATAGATATCTAGAATTTAAGTTTGCGCCTATCCTTTCATATTCTTTTAATATTTCGAAAGTTTGTAACAAAGCAACCAGGGCGTAGGGTTTCAAACCACGAAGTTTAAGAAACTCTCTATGCATTGTTCGCAACCTGGCCTATTTAACATCTGTTCGACCACAGATGAAATTGTCCCATCCATATGGTCTGCTCAATAAAGGTCATCAGCTTCACCAGCTCGCCATCATCAGCCTGATTACACCCCCTGCAAATAAACACCGATACCATGTCTCTCCAATTAACCCAATTAACAGCTGCGCCCACCCTTTGCCGACAAACTTCTGAACCTCATCCGCCCACCTAAATTTCTGCCTTCCCCTGCTACGCTCGCCTTGTCTTGGAATCCACTCCGTAATCCTTAAGGACCAGCGGTTATCTTGCCTTCGCAGTACCATTCCTTCCTCTTGATAACGCCTAGGGTGTCATTAGCACGTGTTTGTTTCCTCAAACGCTCTGCCCGCTTTCGGTCTCTTAACGTTACACCCTTCAGTTTTATTTCCATGGCTCGCTGTGTTTTCCACAAATAAGCTGAACCCTGTTCGTTAGCCTCCACGTTTCTGCCCCGTAGGTGGGTACCGGTAAGATACAGCTGTTGTACACTTTTTTCTTGAGGAATATTTGTAACCTGCTATTCATGATCTGAGAGAGCCTGGAATATGCGCTTCACCCCATTCTTATCCTTCTCGTTATTTTCCTCTCACGCTCTGGATCAGCTGTAACTACCTGACCTAAGTGGACGTGTTTCTTGACCACTTCCAGCCGCTCGCTGCCAACTGTGAACTGCTGCCCCCTTGCTAGACTTTTGAACATTACTTTGGTTTTCCGCATGTTAATTTTAAGACATACCATTCTGATCTGCCTGTCTAACTCATTGATCATGCGTTGAAGCTCGTGTACAGAGTGACTCAGCAAAGAAATGTAATAGTCGAATCGCTGATTATTAGGGTGTCAACCATTATTTTTATCCCTAACTGTTCCCAATTCCGGCCTCGGAATATCTCCTGTAAACGGGCGGTGAACACCATTGGAGAGATCGTGTTTCCTTGCCTGACGCCCTTCCGTGTTAGACGGTTTATGGTTTATGGTTTAAGGGGCTTAACGTCCCAAATCGATTTAGGCTATGAGGGATGCTGTAGTGAAGGGCTCCGGAAATTTAGACCAGCTTGGGTTATTTTAGGTGCACAGACATCGCACAGCACAAGGGCCTCTAGAACATCGCTTCCATCGAAATTCGACCTCCGCGGCCGGGATCGAACGCGCATCTTTCGGGTCGGCAGCCAAGCGCCATAACCACTCAGCCACCGCGGCGGCGCTTTCCTTATTAGAACTTTACTGCTGACTCTATGGAGGGCTATGGACGCTGTACACTTGCAATATAAATCTTCCAGTATTTTGACTCTTCTACTCTCTGATTTCGCAATGCCTGTATGACTGTTGATGTTTCCGCTGAGAAACGGTTTCTCGTAATCAATGAACGCTATATTTTGGAGTTGCTTATATTATACGCATTTCTCTATCACCTAATTGATAGTGCCAATATGATCTGTTGCGGAATATGCTTTACAAAAGCCTGCCTGGTCATTTCGTTGTTTAATGTCTAAGGCTATCCTCACTGTATTAGCGCTTACCTTAGTAAATACCTGGTTGACAACGAATAGCAAGCTGATCGGTCAGTAATTTTTCAAGCCATTGGCATCTCCTTTCTTATGAATTAAGATAATGTTTGCGTTTTTCCAAGCTTCTTGTGCGGTCGAGATCACAAGGCATTGCGTACTCGGGGCAGCTTGTTTTTCTAGCACAATTTCTCTTTCATTCTTCAGAAGATCTGCTGCTATCTGTTCCTTGATAGCTGCTTTCTATACTTCCTCTTTCGTTACTGAGGGAATGACTCATTGCTGTTCGCTACTGTCTCTCTCATTAGTGTTCCGATTACATTGGCTATTGTATAGATTTGTGTAGTACTCTTAGGCTACATTATTATCCTCTCCATATTAGTAATGACATTGTCCTTCTTGTTTCTTAATGCATACATGTGGTTTTTACCTATCCCTGGTTTCCACTTCACTGCTTTTAGGCTACTCCGTTCTTTAGAGCATGCTGGATTCTCTCCTGAGTAAACTTCCTTATGCCGGCTGCCTCCCCCTCCTTGCGCTTATGTATTAAGTTCTATAGCTCTGCAAGTTCTGTTCTCTCTGTAGGATTAGACGATCTCATACTTTTGCGTTTTTTAACCATATCTTTCTTCTCCTGAGATACCTTTCCGGTATCCTGTCGAAATGTCCTACCGCCTACTTCTGATGCGCACTCCGCAGTTATAGCTGTCACATTGTCGTTCATTGCATTAAAATTAATATCGCATTCCTCAGTTGAAGCTTAATATCTGTTTTGCAGTGATATCCTGAATTTTTCTCTTTTTTCTCTTACCTGTAAATGGTTAATGGTCTTGCTCTTCACTAAATTAGGATACAACTTTAAAAAACAGTAGTTAACACTGGGCCACGGTGCGCGGCAAAATGTATTACTCCGCTAGCCAGTCACAAAAGTAAACGAAAACTACTTTTTACTGTCATACTTCATTAAACCAGCCAGGTATCTAAATTCTATAACTTATAACTTCTTGCTTTGGTGACAAGAGAGGTTTTAACAAGGGACTACTTTTTGTCGTGGAGGTATTCTGGTTTCCGGTCCTCAATGTGGGCGGAACTTCACTGCAGACTTCATTTGGCTCCGTCTATAGCTTCTTCAGTCTAAGCTAATTTGAGACCTTAAGATTCTGTGGTCGCTACAGCGAACCTTCCAGAGGACATCCACATTTTGAACGATGCCAGGTTGAAAGCATAGTATGAGGTCTATTTCATTTTTAGCCTCACCATTGGGGCTTTTCCAGGTCCACTTCCTGTTCTCTCGTTTGCGGAAGAAGGTATTAATGATCCGTAAATGATTTCTATCTGCGAACTGTACAAATAACTTTCTCCTTGCGATTTCTAAAGCCTATCCCATAGTCGCCTACCGCCTGGTCGCCAGCCTGCTCCTTGCCCACCTTCACATTGAAGTTGCGCATGAGTGCAGTGTAATGTGATTTGACTTTGTTCATTGCTAACTCCACGGCTTCATGGGAGCTTTAAACAGTTTGGTCATCATGGCTGGATGCAGGCGCGTAGGCCTGCATCACCTTCTGGTTGATACTATAGAACTCCTCTACGTTGCCAGCTATATCCTGAACAAGGAATCCCACACCTAGTTCATTAAAAGTGCCTTACCGCAATGAATGAGTCAATGAAAAATAGAGCTGCCCGGGCTCATTTTAAATGTCCTTTCTTAAGTTCAATAATGGCCTGCATCTGCTCGAAATCTGTCGTCCTGTTTGCTGCTATATTTATTTTATTAATATTTTCCCACCCCTACTTCACGCTTGCCTCTAGAAACACTTCCTTACACTCCGTAGTGGACGTGATGAGTGCAGCTTCAACGGCATAAGCCGAAAAACACAATAATTCAATTTATCCGTATTTTCTCTTGCAAAAGAGCATTGGCATGACCTTCTATGCAGTATTATTTCTTTCCATTAACCCGAATAGTTCAAAAAGCATCTCAGTATGCACTTATATGCTCTGTGTTGTGTAAAATATTTTCAGAGTTACTCGTGTTTCTGTTGTATTCTGTTATTCTTTTTTATCCTGTTGTTTGATTTGCGCTGACAAGTGTTGCCAATTACCTATATTTGGTTCTTATTTATTTTTTCCACCAGTTTTCGCACATTTACTATATTACATATTTGCCTCTACAGCTCGTTGTTGTTTCTGCTGGACTACTACAGAATTGCGCGTTTTTTTTCAATGCTCCTCACCCAGTTCTCCTCGGAGCCTGTAAGGTGCTAATAAATTAAAGAACAATATCTCGCGGTTGCTATAAAAATCTTCGTGAGATCGTTAAACTACATACTTCTCGCACCGCAAGTTAAGCTCATATATTACAAGAAACGTATCGTCTGTTGCGGAAACAACAGTCACCGAGAAGTGTAAGATTTTCGCCGAAAAAAAATAAAATATATATTTAATCAAGAAAAAATTTTGCTTTTCCTCCATTCAGCACAGCGGCATGAGAACATAAGTTAAGAGTCAACTCGCAGCGCCAAGTGTCGGCGCGCTTGACATACGCTAGGACCGGTTTTGCGCATGCGCACTGCAGGAGACGCCAGCGATCCTCACCGAGCCGCCCCTGCTGGATATCGCTGCCAGCGCACGGGCGCTGGGACCGATATCGCTGGTAGCGGGGACCGGTTTTCAGGAATTGGTGGAATGGCGTCCCTCGGTGAGTCTTTTTTTTTATACGTCTTTATTTCTGCATAAAATAGGCCTAGCCTTGCGGCAGAAATGAGGGGCTTCATGGGGGTGGAGGTGGGGGAGGGGGAGGAGGGCCGGTCTCCACTTCTTCTTCGAAGTGGGGTGGTCCTGTGGTCGGCTCTGCGAAGAAACGGCCAGGCCCTTCTTCTTCCTTGAAGTATAGGAGAAAAGCCCGCCAGAGCCGGAGTGCGTCCGATGATCCGATGTGTAATGGTGGATCGACCCATTCCTGCAAGGTGCCAGGTCGGTGCCCGCACAGGGACTGAAGTGCTCGCTCCCGCACCACGTCAAAAGCAGGGCAGCGCCACAAAAGGTGTTCGGCCGTGCCTCTGGCCGGGCATGCCGGGCATTCATTCATTCATGGCTTGAAGCTTTTTCAAGTTCCTCCTTCATTTCTTCGCGGTTTAAGTTGTCCTTTCAGCGCCCCCAGCCCCTTTTCTTCACGTTTTGAAATTGCTTCCGACCGTTTGAGAGGGAAAGCGAGCCAATACCAGGAACATGAAGATGCATGCCTGTTCTCGACTCCCGTTGTGGTGTACGTAAATAGCGCCGATGCTGGGCGCGTACGCCCAGGAAGGAATCTTCGAGTCGGCACTTTAGACGCTATCTTGCTTACCCGGCTTCAAACACTAGGCCAGTCGCCATTGAAGTCTCTGGAGGCGCACAGTTTACTATCCCGAACTCCAGCAGCATAGTCCAACCCTTAAGAACAGATTGATCACGCCGAATGCAGAAGGTAGTGCGTTGTGCAGTGTTGGGTCACATTCGAGAACTCCAGTGGATCGAAACTAGTACGGAGGCCAAAAACGTTTTTTCACTCCCTTCCCCGTCCTTTCTCTCGAGGCGTTGTTCCGGTGTCTATCAATATTATATTGAAACAATTATTGTGCCATTTCGTTCCAAAGAAGAAATCAAGCACAAGTATTAATTCAAACTTAGTAAACTACGCTGATGGTCAGGTGAACTTCTCGCTGTTAGAAAGGAATAACTGCCTAGCTGCGCTGCGAAGCACAGGTGACCAGTTTTCAGAGAATGGTTTTGAGCCGCCGTGGTGGCTCAGTGGTTGTTGTGCTGGGCTGGTAACACGAAAGACGTGAGTCCGTCCTGTCTGCAGCGGTTGGATTTTGATGGAGGTTAAATGCTAGAGGCCCATGTACTTTGCCATATCCGTGCTCAGTAAACAACCCCAGGTGGCTGAAATTATCTCGAGTCCTCATCTGCGGCGTCCGTCGTAGCCTCCACCATGGCGTCCGTCATTGCACTTGCCCTGTGTCTTTCTTTCTCTGGTGCCTCGTTTTTCGCGCAGCCTTGCCTATGGTAACTAGCAACTAGCGCATCTCAGTAAACTATATAAGATCATAAAGAATGGCTAGAATTTCGGCCCATGACCGTTAATTAGAGATTTCTTGAAGTATTGTGCGTTCGAGCATTATTCCTAGACATTGAGGTCAAGATACAAGGAACTTGTTTGCAGCGCCATCGAATAACTAAACTTCGCTGCTGGGTCCATGCTGAAAAACAGCGTTATGCGGTCAAGTCGCATCCAAAACAAATTAAGCAGTAGTGTTGAGGCTACTCACTGTGCTGTCCTTTTCCATTTTGAAGGCAACGTTCACACCAGTCCACGTATCTCTGGCAAGCTCCCTAGATGATCGACTCTTGACGACGTGTTCTTCGTGGTTACTGGCTGCTGAAAATTTAGAGAAGGTTGGGGAAATATTTTTGGCACAACATTGATTTGGCAATACTCTTCACGTGTGAGATCAACAGTTAAAAATCTGTATTTTCGATGCCCTACCTTGATTCGGGCTGCAAAATATTTCTGGGACGGAAACGCGGAGCATTTATGGTGCAAGTTAATATGTTAGATGCATATTTTTTACCAATCAATACTTTATGACAACAGGCATTTCAGGTGCCTGTTCAAAAGTTCTGCGTTCATAGAGAGAAGTTGTCAAAGAAAGAGCAGATGATTAAATTTGGTCTTGACGATTCTTGTGTGAAACAAAACATTTTATAGATTGTTTCAAAAATAGACCGTACAAAGCTTTGATCATACCAAGGGTCGCTGTGTGTGAATTGCAGTTTCGCTCAATTTTGTTCCACCGTTATCATAGCAGCACGGCGCGCAGTGAAGCACGCAAACGACAATGCGCCTAATTGAAGTATTATTAGTGCCTAATTGCGGGCTTTCTAGATATGCTTTCATATATAGTCCACGGAGAAAGCGCGGTTTCAAGGCAGAAATACACACCAAAATTAACAGGCGCACGGCACTAACCCTCGGGGTGCTGCGAACAGTATGCACTACCTGGCCTGAAAAATGATTTAACTCATTTCTGTGCTCATCTTTGAGAGCGGGACTGAAGAAATCAGCACCTGCACACGAACGACGCTGTAAACAGCGCAAACTCGCTGCAACTAGATAAAGTGTGCTGCGCTGTGATATACTTTGCTAATATCTGTCCTCTTGGCCTTTTATGCATATCATTAGAGAGGGGTGACTTGACAATTTCATAAAAAGGAAACGTCAAATACTATCGGGGAGAGACAAGCGCTAGAGGCAAGCTCTCTCGACTCAAGGGTAATCGACAAATAACCACGTCCCGTATGCGCCTATTCAAATCTCAACTGTATGCTTGACTCAGAGTAGTTTTCTGTCCCTGCTTCCTGCTGTCATTATGTGTATAAAAATGCAGATAGAAAATTCATGGTGCCGTTAACCACCGCCCTAAAGGTATGGCGCAATATTATTGATGGGCCCTTCAGCGGCCATGGGTCGTCTTAACATGTCACTTCACCAATACGGACGCTGCTGAGAGCATCCCCCCCCCCCACCCTTCACCCTCCTTAACCATGTCGAGCTAACGCTCCTGAATGGCCTAGGGGTAGCGTGCCTAATTCGTTACCCTATGGTCATAAGTTCGGTTCTAATCTAATCCCGTCAATTTTCGTTTCAGCTGAATTATTTACTTTACATTATCACAAGCAATATTAAACTGTTGAGTCATATTAGGACCTTATAATCTCGCTTAATGCAGTGTTTTGAAGACTTTCAACGCCGCAGCTCCACGCATGATGTCACCACTCTATCAATCCGTATTTTCTTGGTGCACCAACTGCGAAGCGAGGTTCAAACTGAAAGCAACTGAGTTGTCTTGAATGTGACGGCGTATATGACGAGAGGGGTTGACTCTACGCCTGTCCTTCAAATTTCAGTCCGGGAGATGACGACAATACACAGATCTTGGCATGGTTTGCTCTCAAAAATATTTGTAATTAAACAAAAATCTTTTCCAGGAGCCACTTCATTCCCGTCTGGCGCATGGGCAACGTGACACAGAGGCATGTCGTAGAGGTGTGCTCTAAAATCACTTTGTGTGCATATGCTCATTCGGTTATACCGAGAGGACAACTATGCACATTAAACTTCGTTTCAATCAACCGGAAACGTAACAAGAAAAAAATCGTTAAGTTTCCAACACTGTGCAGATAAAATGTCGCCTTTCAAAATGCAGTAATGGAAATCAATAACTTTAGAACTTCTTTTGCAACATTTACCTCTGGTAATAACGCTCAGAGAGTAGTCTTCGAATCCGGGGTAGAAAGCACTGTAGTGGAAAGCTAAGCACCGAACTGCCCATCGTCCCATGATTCTCGGCGACGTGAAAGCGGCCCGAGTGGATGTGCCTCTGGTGTACAAGACTGCTTGACCGCCTGCGAAAACATGCGAGAAGATTACAAGTCATTGTTACTTTAAACTACTCTGATGCGCTTCTGTCGAATCGAACCTATATTTGGCTCAAGACTCGCTATAGCGCCCTAACACAGCCGCTCCGGACGGTGGATCTTAATGACGAAAATCTTGGCGGTTGAGCATGCAGCACGAGCGTTCAATTTTCTTGAACACAGCGCAAGGAACAAAGAACAAGCGAGTGGACGCGAAAGCGCGGACTATCGAACGATTGATTTATTGGAGCAACACGTATATGTACAAAAATGTTCCGACAACGAAGAGCACATATCCGTAGATATAATTACTGACATACAGAAGCTTCCCCAAGATATGCGATTTCGCGGGGATGAATGATTACCGTAGGGGCGATTACGCACTTGTCAGAATTCTTGTGAATTAGGTAGGCTTCTTTTAATTCTCTGCCCAATTTTTCTCTGTTGTACGACGTTGATGCATCATTGAACAAAGGCAAGCAAGGGGACTGTAAAGAGGGCTTCTGGTTTCACTCTTTATGGTGCAGTGCTAGGATCGAGGAGGTGCTTTTTCTAAAGAGCTTTCATGCTTATATTGCCAAATATTGAAACACCTTCCTGTCTGGACAATATAATTTGTGCCGCATGTGAATGGAACTCTGAACACAACCCCTTTTGTGCACAAAAGGAAGGATATATCATGTTTTGCCTGGCATCTTCCAAGGTCTGCACAGCTTTTCTTGTTATCTATTTTGCTGTCTACTTTAGCACAAGTGCGGCTCACCATCATGGGGCTTTATTGCTACCTGATACCGCCAACAGCTTGTACTTGCTCTCCACAAACCTCTCAAAACAGCCGCGCGGCAACGTCAAGTGCAGTCACCAGCCGAGGACACGCTAGAACTGGGCTTTGGTCCGTCTCTGGAATGCGTGTTAAGAGCTCAGGGCCGCATGGATTCAGCAATAACACTTCGCACCCGTCAGGACACCGACTCTCCACCTGCGGTCTTCGCAGCACTAGGACTAGATCTCATCAGAATCTACCTTACATAATCAATCTTTTGCTCATTTGTCTTCACACAACGACGTAATCATGCGGAGAAAGGTTTGCTGGCACGAAACATGGTACGGCTATGTGACGTCAAAGTGTATTTTCGCGTCTAACTAATTAAATAATTATATATATAAAACCAAAATTTTCGCACAGCAAGAACTCATCACGCACTATCCCAATCAAACTTATGCACATATATCTTTACAGAACGATACAATCGTGCGGAGAAGCTAAGTCGACGTACGTGGCTATACCATGACGACGAAGTGTAATTTCCGCTTTTAATTCAGTAAATAATTATTCCACATCGACAAAAATTTCCCAACAGTGAGACCTCGTTGCACACTACCTGACAGAATTAAACTTTTGCACATTTATCTTATCAGAACAACGTAATCGTGCGAAGAAAATTTTGCTGACACGAAACTCGAGACTTAGCCATCTAATGCTTTCGGATTAAAACAAAAATAGCACATCATTGCAATCTCTTTTACGGGTCTGTTTTTAAAAACCAAGCAATGGTAACCATGGCGGGTATGCGCCTTGCTCCCTTTCATGTCCGATGGAAGACCCGGTAGTGACCCAGCCTGGCGTGTTTAATCATTTGTTACTTTTGGATTCTATAAAAACTTGCTGGTCGGATGGGACACCAACCCAGTTTCTAAAGCGAAACGGATAGTGGATACCATATTTCTTGAATATAATGTTTACAAAATCTTTACACACTCATTCGTTGCCACAAAAATGGTGTTACGCAGTCGTAATACCTGTTCTGAAAGCAGTAACGAATTACTCTCAAATAACTATCGCCTGTATCAGCTGTAAACTCTTAGAACATATCATAAGTAAACATATACTAACTTTTCTCTAGAATAGCGCATTCTTTCATCAGCACCAGCACAGATTCTGAAAAGGGCTATCTAATATAACACAGCTCACAGAAAAGATACATGATTATAGGTCAGCCATAGATGCCCAAGAACAAATACATGTTATTTGCGTAGATTTTGCAAAATCATTCGTCAAGGTTAAACGCAGAAAATTACTTTTGAAGTTACATTGAGCGAAAATTAGCGGAACTATTCTGAAGAAGACTGATTATTTGAAAAATCGCAGGCAGGTTGTGCGTTGTGATGACTTTTTCTTCTGCAATAGAAGTGTTTTCTGGCGTTCCTGAAGGGTCGGTTTTAGCTCCAGTATTGTTACTAATTTATATTGACAATATTCATGAGGTTACCGAGTTTTCCGTAGAATTCAAGTTTTTTTCAGACGAATGTATCATTTATTCTCGATTAACACAAGCTGACGACCAGATTAGAATAAACCGAGTCCTTCATTCCGTGCATCTTCCATGCGAAAAATAGGACATGGAAATTGTTTTACTAAAACCAACTTTTACGCATATAACTAGTAAGAAGATCGTGCGGTTGTTTTTTTACAAGGTTGTAAAATATAATCTAAAAAAATATTGGTACCTCTAAGCAATTAGAAGTCACAGTGACACATAATCTGCAGTGGCATAAGCATATTAATAATGTGTGCTCAACAGCTTCCCAAAAAGTTCTGTTTCTTAGAACAAAATTTAAATGTGCAACAAAAGGATGTCAAATTATAGTTTACAAAACTGTCATCCCCTCAACCTAGGAGTACGCGTGTGTTGTCAGGAAGACCCACCAAAAAGTCTTAAAAGGTAAACTGGAACGAATTCAATGAGTGGACGCTTGCGTTATTTCTTCAAGATGCAGAATATTTGATCAATGTTAAATTCATGTGGGCTCCAGTCACTTGAAAATAGAAGGTGAAATTACCGAGCAAAGCTTTTCTTTTAGATAATTCAAAAGATAGATATCAGCCCTCAGGAAAACGGAGCGCGAGAACAAACCTCACTTGATCAATCAGGCCTTATGACGCACGTGTTGACGTTTTTCGTTACTCTTTTTTTTTCGTGATGTGATCGAAATTTGGAATACTTTGCCTGTTGAAGTGTCCACCAATCGGACGTGCACAAGTTCGAACGTTCAATCAATATTTTGTGTCTAGGGCGTCCAATTTGAGGTTACAAAATATGAATGTGGTCTGTTGTACATTGTACTGATACCCTTCCTCTAAAGACCCTCAAGCGAGTGTCAACAGTATCAGTAAATAAATAAATATCATTCAGATACGAATACAACGCGAAGGGTAAATATGCGCTTGAATGCACTGACAAACAATTTGGAAAAGAAAAGTTGTGGGGCTAGGCAAACATTTTCTGAATAAACTGTTGTACAAAATTAATAGGCCAACTGAAAAGTGCAACATGCCTACTGAAAATTATATCCAACGATCGATACGGTAACAGCAATTGAAGAACAGCTCGCTGGCATCAATACAGAGAAGGGATTTTTTTAAGGAGGATAGAAATCTTAGTTGGACGCCGTATCCCGAGAGAAAGGAAGGAGTGCAACAAAAACTGGGAAATCTGATGAAATGTCGAAAACGGAAGACCGGCGAACTCTAGACTAATAATCAAGAAACATAACCAAATACACAGACGGTTCTTCACGCTAAGGAACTACACAATACAACTCTTTTAAGAGTCTCTAATTCAGTTATCTACCAGCTACGGTGGGATTACAGGTTAGACCACGGAAGAACACATGGACTGCATTTTGCGGAATTGAAAAAAATGGCCAGGCTTAGCTTGGTTAAGCCAAGATTGCGTTGCATATCTCGATGGAGTTCCGTGCTGCTCCGTTGACTCGATAGGCTATTGACTCGATCGCCATTGAAACTGCCCGTGTAGCAGCGCTCGATCGCCTTTGAGTCGATAGACTATCGGTTCGAGGGCCCTCGAAATGCCCGTGTGACAGTGGTATAAGACTGTCCCGGCGAAGGAGCGCAGCTATTTTATACATATGCCGTGACGTCAATCATAGCGCAGCGCCCCTAGCGGGAGGAGCGGGAGTCAGGTGGTGGCTGCGGCCGCGCGCGACCGCGCCAGTTGGGGCCCAGCTTTTCCTCCGTGACGTCACGCGCCGGCGCAGCGCCCCTAGCGGGAGGAGCGGGAGTCAGGTGGTGGCTGCGGCCGCGCGCGACCGCGCGAGTTGGGGCCCAGCTTTTCCTCCGTGACGTCACGCGCCGGCTCAGCGCCCCTAGCGGGATGAGCGGGAGTCAGGTGGTGGCTGCGATACTTTGATAAGGTGGTGACCGTAAGTGATTTTGTTTTTACATCGTTAATAGTTTCACAAGAAAAGAAAAAAAAAACCGTGGTTCGACCAAACAAAGATTATGCCAAAGGCAATGAAGCAAATCTAGAAGCGGTAACTAAGAAATGAACATATAAAGGAGCAATGTTTATTTATTGGTGCTCATAAAAATTGAGAAAAATGAAAATCTGTTAAGCAATACTTGTTCGCCTATAAAAAAGAACGGTACACACGGGCCCACGCTGACCGAATCAGTTGCACGAAATCAGCGACTGCACTGTACACTTGAATGCGGATGTCAAAGCAATAACTAGTAAAAAGTACTTTCACATCAGAAGAGCCACTTCTGGGGCTAGTTGGTATTTCATCATACGGTTTGGAAAGCGCTAACTGGTACAGGAACCGGCAAACACATGCACGATGAACAGCTACTAACAACCATTTATTTTCGCAAGAGATATGAGTATAAAACAGGCCATGACCTCATACCATGCGCAACAAGATATGCAGTAGCCCCAAATCCGCGCCTTCACGTGTAAAAGCAGAAAGAAGGCACCAAAAATAACTTCGTCAGTCAATACGTGCGCCTTAAAAGGTTTCAAAAATTCGGTTGTTCCTAAAATAACCGAAGTCGTACCGACACATCCGTTATCTGGCGCAATCTTCATGGCAAAAACTTCGATGATTTCTCGTTCTTTCCTGCTGGTAGGTCTATCGATAACCTTTGTCTTTTTTTACTAGTGGTAAGCAGCCGCATTGTGTGCACTGGGTTGCCAGATTTTCGGATTTCGCAAACTGCTCACAGGCCCTGTCGTACTCTCTTAATCTCTTGCTTCAGCATCTACCCACCTGCCCAAGGTGTGCCCGTTTACAGCTAAGCGGGTATTGTAAGAGCCGGTTCCGTCGCACTAAACATACATTGTGTCGTGTCTGAGGCCATATCTCGATTTCATATTGTTTTTCATGATCGGTCACCTTTCCGCACATTCCTATTTGCTTATGAGGGGCGTTAAAAACTATACGCCGTACCTGCTTGCCGTTTTTGCTGATCTGTGGGAAATATTGTGAATATGCGGCGTCAGAACTGGGCGTTCTTCTTAGCTCGTTTTATTTGCCTTTCTTAACCCTGCGATATATTTCAACATAGATTGCGCAATGCCGCTTAAAAATGTCCAGGAGGGCCGCTCGTCTTCAATCGGGCGATTTGCTGATTCAGGCTGCGCGTTACCGAGTGGGGGCACAATTTTTTGATTGCTTGCATTAAGGACCATAAGTCAACACCTCGATTGACGAATTTTCAATGGCCAGAACCAAAACGCAACAACGGCTTTTCTGCTCTAGGTTTGTAATGCCACCAGGAGCGATTATTACTGCAATTGATGTACAAGTCTAGATATCTGGACTGGCTGTCGATTGCAGTTTCGCAGATGAACTCAAGCTCTGGAAATGCTGTTTACCATTCATTAATAATCCATTCAGTGTTCAGTGATTCAGCCAGCCATTTGTGTGGTCATATTAAGTAAACATCAACGCATTGGAAGCAGGCTAGTGTATAATATGCGTTTTAAGGGTGTCTGAAAGTGCCTAATATTTTCAAGACTGATTGAAACGCTCTCTATACTTTAAGAATGCCAGTCTATACATTGCATTCAATTTCTGTCCTGATAGATTGAAAATTAGTCGTACACTCTTCAAGTGTATCAATCGAGTATTTGCGCTTCTCCTGCAGCACCGATTGGACGAGAATGCTCTACCTTTGAGAGTGCTGCAAACAGCTTTTGAGAGTATAAGTTACTGCTCGCGGTCGAAAAGGAGGCGAGTGCAGTAAGGAGAAACGGCTCCTTCTACCGCCGTTGGGCACGCAAAGAGCACGCGTGTGACACCGGCCTTAATGTGGCTGAAATTTCAAGCCCCTCCTCACGGAGTCCAGGGCAGGAAGGTGCATTGCTTTTTTTTCGCACGTACGCTCCACGCAAATAATCAAGTTGGACGGTCGATATTGCGGTTGATTAAAAGGGGTGGTTTTTCCTGACCAACAAGTGCTCCATGCCTATTTGCAAGTGGTGGGGTGCCGGTATAAGGCGTGGAACAAAGGAACTTCACTCTCAGCGACGGCGACAGAACGACGGATGTCTGTGAAGAACTAAGCACAAGCGTATGCTGGGTAGAAATAAGTGCATCGGCTGCTCCTAAAAGGTGACGATTCTGATGACAGTGATGATGATGATGAATTTTTAATGGCGCTATGGCAGCTTTTGGCTATAGAGCTCCATTGCACAAGGTAGTTTTCATTGCACAAGGGGGGGGGGGGGGGGTCAAAGACCCATTTTCCAAGCATTTCACCCTAAAGAAGCCGAGCACTAGGCAGGGGAAAGCTTGTACCCATTCTATCACCGGTGGGTACCCGGCGGCCCTGGGGATCGAACCCTGTACCTACCGCATGCAAGGCGGATGCTCAAACCACTAGGCCACCGCTACGTGTGCGCCTATGTAGTTCTCGTAGTCTTTCCTATCCGGCCTACCGCCAGCGCTGCGTATGTGGGCCTCCGATGAACAGGGACGTATGGTGTGTCATTTCGTGAGAACAGGTTATGTGTCTTGAACGGTCCGCTTTTTTTTCTGCTTAAAATGCATCTTTATTTTCGTTTATCGAATGGCTGGTTTGGGTCAGTACGTATCCTTTGTGCTGCAATTATTTGATAGATGTTATTTTTTATTTAGTTGATCTGGAGGCTGCTTTTAACTGCATGCCAAGAAAACTGAGGACGGTGTTAATTTCACCAGCTGTATACGACCGTTCAGCGCAGCATTAGTGTGCTGGACCTGTTACTTTATAATTTTTTGGAGTTCAGTTATTCATTCTTTTAAGGCTGTTTCTGTTGTTGCGAACATCAATGTAATTAAAACAGGATTTGCCAAGGAATTTTTTTAATGAGGGGCATGCTTCTGTCGCGAAAATATCCCTTGAGGGCTTACTTAGACGATTTGTGTTCGGCCACCTAGACAATGGTTTATCACTTTTTAGAGTGAAAGTGTGGTCCAAGACCGCAGTTTTATGACGAAAGGTTGTTGATAACCGACCAAGGCAGAAAGCTGGACTAGTTGGTGTGCCGTCATTAATTAAAAGACTAGCGCAAATAACTAGGACACATACAAGAAGGCAAGAAGGATACAATAAGGCATGACGAGCGCTAAACGTCAACTGAGGTTTAACTGCGACAGAAAGGTACAGAAATGCACTTCGGTGGTGAAGGAGGAAAACCGGTTTGCACCATAAAACACGAATGCAAGTTTGTACCTTGTACTGCTAGCCTCGTATACCGCATACCTCTCTCCTGCGGTGGATGCTACGTGAGGCAGTCTGGACGCTGCCTAAACGAACGGCTAAGAGAGCACCGCACGCTGGTAGATTTATTTTCAGGGGGGGGGGGGGGGGGGGCATTTGGCTAAGTATTGTAAGCGGTGCGGGCACGTGCCTGCGTTTGATGCCAGATGTGTGCTTGGTAGGGGAGGCACAAGGTTTGGCCGTGAGATTTGTGAGGCCTATCCCATTAACAGGGAAGGTGATAACTATGTTAGCACGACGTCAATTGCTTGTCCAAAAAAAGAAGAAAATACACCTAAGCAACAACTTGCCACATTTTGATTAGATTGTGCCTGTATTTTTACAATCCAGTGTGCGCATGCACCACCGAATTGCATTTATGTACCTTTCCGTGCCTGTTAAACCTCAGTTGATGTTTAGCGCTCGTCCTATCTTCTTCTATGTCTGTGTCCTGGTTATATGCGCTAGTATTTTTATTAATGATGATAACCGACTGCAGGAAACCTCTGCTAAGCTGTGTTTCTAAGCTCTTATCTGTTTTTGGAAGAAGCGCTTTCTGGTAATTCGCTTCTGGTACACTTTACAAAATGATGCAGTTGTAACGTGTCATATTTGAATTTTATTACAATTTTTTTTATCCTTGTAATGACTTCTGTTATTGTGTTATTGCCGAGGAAATTTAGACTCATTGAAACAGTTTATGACGAATTATTTAGTTTCCCGTGTTAAAGGCCTTGGTTTGTCTTGGATTACGCAACTATCGAATAATGATGGAATGCTAAGAAAGAAATCATCTAAACGTTAGCTTACCAAATGAATGCACTTTTCCGATCGGTTGAGCCGCCTTGGTGGCTCAGTGGTCATGACGCTCGGCTCGGTTATGGCGACGCGGGTTGCATCCCGGCCGTAGAGGTAAAATTTCGATGGAGGTGAAATTCTAAGGTCCAGTGTACTGTCCGATGTCAGTGCATGCTAAAGAACCCTAGGCGGTCGAAATTTTCCGGAGCCCTCCTCTACGGCGTCCCTCATAGCCTGAGTCACTTTGGGACGGTAAACCCCTGTAAATCATAAACTATTCATCTGCTCCGAAAAGACGCTCTGGTAATAGGGTCGCTTGGCATGGACCGCAACTGATGGCTTAGTCTGCATTCAAGCCAAAATGCACTAAACACAATATTCTTTATATCATATTCCACTTCAAAACATGTAAATCAGCGGGACTGATGGCGCGCCTACGATTGTTCTTCGCAGAAACTTTGAAGCCATAAAGACTGAATTTTTACGAATCACAGATATTTACGCGACACAGATAGTGGTGTGTGGATTCAAGAAAGTTCTTGTAGATCCCCTTTAAAAAAGTGGGCGCGTTAGTACTGGCATAAAATGCAGAGCTATTTCATTACTCCCGTTGATTTCTATACATGAAAATCGCGGTTTTCATGTGTTGCAATGCTACATTTATGCACATATGATTTTTTCTCCTAACCAATATGGCTTCATTTGCTGATGTGGGGCTAGGTTAGCTTTACATTATTTATAGGATTTCCTGAACATTTGAGTTCATGTTTGTAAACTTTCAGGTTACGCCCAATGTAGGTTATTACTTATGGACTACGCACACATGTAAAGTGATCTACCTTTTTCTCTCCCGTTTTTACCTCCCCCTTCGTCCCACCTTTCCACGCGTAGGTTAGTATACTGGGCGTCGCCTAGTCCCTGCCTTTCCTTTAATCATTCTCTTTGTCTCTCTTTCTCTCTTGAACAATAGTCTTGAAGACAGCTACTTTGCTTGTGCAGTCTTTGTCGCATAAGTAATGCTTTTGATTTCATGAGCTAATATGTGTTACTTCATAAACTATATCGCTACGGCATTGAGGTCATCTCATTTCTTGAGAATTAATTTCCTGGTAGAGAGAAAATAATAGTTATCGGAAATGTTAAAAAAGCAAATATGATGGACATCGGAATTCTTCACGGATTGATTCTAGCAAACCTATTATTTACCTTTTATGCTAATAATCTCAGTCAATTCATTCTTTAATAATTAGTTTTTTTAGTGTGCGGATGGATGATAGGATTATTTGTATACCTTCATGTTAATTACGAACAAGCGATGATAAATTAAGAGCTGACGCTCTAAATGCCATTAGTTCATGAGTTAGCAATAAAATAACCTAATTTCGATAAATGAAAACAAAATTAAATTGATATGTTTCTGCAGTGTCCTGAAACTTATACCTCTCATCATTTTAGTATTTGCTCATCCTCCTCTAATTACAGTGCCTGTTCTCCTATCTGAAGCTTAGCTTTAAAGGATTATTCGGTATTTCTTTTTTGGTTCACAAATGTCTTGGGGCAGTAAGTAAAATTATGTTTGCGAACGTGTGCGAAAATAGCGTTTCTGCTATACTCTAATGAAATATTATTTCAGACTTCTATAAGAAAAATGATTATACACGCATTCGCATGCAGTGTGTTGCGCTGTGGAATTCATTCTTTTCAATTTTTCGAGTGCTATAGCGCACTAGGTTGGTTGCATATTAATATATTACCTCGTGCTGTGCTGTATGATATGCCACCTACAGATAATTGTTGTTTATTTTTGTGGCCGCATATGCCTACGTTAGCCGTGTTAATTGAAAGAATTGTTATCCTGAAGTGTCTCCGGACTAATAAATTTGTCCTTCCATATAACCTGTTCGCACGTGGCGTCAGCGTGAGCGTTTAATTTTAGAAACTTGCCTTATAGTACCTTCTTTAGATTTCTATGCTGTATTCTTTTTAATGCGATAACATTTGGCTTCGCATTATATGAAGCCCATTCGCGTCTGTTATCGAATTCGCGTCTGTTAGTCACCAAGGTCACTTATTGGTCGAAGGGGCGTTAAAGTCACAAAGTAACATGTCGTTGTCACGTCGCTGATTGGAAGTAACAGCAAAGACATCTCGATGTCATATTACCTGTTGACTTCATCAGAACTTCCCATCTTGTCAAGTGGCAATTCAAAACATGCAGTTAAACATAATTCAACTGCGATCTGCCCACTGTGGGACTTCATATCATGCGATTTTGTTGTCTACAGTGGAATCTACATTATGGCTAGGTATTTAATTATTTCGGGACCTATTATGATACGAACTGTCCAACGGTTCTGTTCGTTTGTGCAAAGAGCACAGTAGTTACATATTTTTAAAAAGTGTCTCATGAGTGCTCGGGCATCAAATTGAATTTGATCGTTCTGTACTTATATCGTTTGCAGCCACGTTCTATTTCTGAGCATTCCAGAGCAAACTGAGAAAGCAATGGTCTCTATAAAAAAATGTCTGGGCGGAGTGAAAAAACACCTGTTTGTTTATTGACGCACCCAGTTGCCCATTCCTGTGAAGAGTGAAGTGAATAGTTTGATTCGTTTATGGGGTTTATCGTCCCAAATTAAGCGACTCAGGCTATGTGGGACGCCGTAGTGACGGGCTCAGGGAAGTTTCGACCACCTGGGGTTTTTTAACGTGCACTGACAGCTCACATTACACAGGCTTGAAGCATTTTGCCTCCATCGCAATACGAGCGCCGTGGCCGGGATCGAACCGGCGTCTTGCAAGTCAGCAGCCGCGTACCATAACAGTGAAGTTACCGCGGCAGCTATGTGAATATGTTTTTGTGCAAGATGAGGTACATTTCTGTACAGAATGCGCTGTTTCCTTGTCGGTATCCTAAGTGATTTGCTTCTCAAATTGTATTACTGGTAATAAGGCAACCGAGACCAAAAATACATGTTTCAAAATACCACCACGTGAGCATAGTCTGCTTAGAGCAAAAATGTCTAACAGTACTCTGGTACTCTCGTATTTTTAACTTTCAGAGCCCAAAAAAACACGAAGCCAGGATTTATGTCATTACTTGTTGCTGTAGCGAAGACTCACCCATTCTTGTTTGTGTGGTGTAGTCCGGGTTCAAGGACAAGTCATAATTCTCCCAACCACTCAGCAGTTGCCATTTGTCGTTGTAGTAACTGAGGTTGTAACCACAGGTGTCGCCCCAGTCAAAATCACAGGAACCATCTCTTGGTGCTGTAGGAAGAGCGAACAACCTATGTGCTTAATTGTACCTCAATATCTGCGTATTTTACTTCATTTATTGTTTTAAAAGGCACTGATAAAATCGAAAGAAAGACAGTATTGAACCCACGCATGACAGCCTCTTCATCAAAGTATTACTCTGCCAACTGGCTCTACCTACATTCTTTAAATTAAATTTTCGCTATCTTAGGCATCCATTTTGAATCATTGTAATTGTTGCCTCTTTAGACCATCATTACAAACATAGAGTTTGAGAACCCCTCGTAAGAAATCAGAAAACTCGCTGGTTTACCTCTTGCAAGAATAGCGACCACTTTATCTGAAGCCAAAAATTCCATTTAAAGACGTCAGAGGAAAAGCTGTGTCAGAGAATACGTGTAGTGGCGTGCAGCGAATCCTGGCACAAAATTTTAAAATTTATGAAAGGTGCATATTGCACATCCAGCTCATTTGACTTCTAAAAATTTACTCATTATACGACCTAAACTCAGTCGAGTTACGTGTTCATAATGAACCTAACCAGCAGTTTCGCTTTTTAGCAAGGTACTGCGCAAACTTAACAAACGTTAGGTCAACTTCGTATAGTTCGTGTGCAGCGAACTGTGTGCAGCGAACTATTTCTATTAATGAGGTCTTTTTTTGACGAATACATGCAAGGATCACAATTTGCGTGGTTTTTACTTCGGTTTCTCGATGTCTGACTCCATTGCTGCAGTGTAGAAGAATATAAATTTCGTTTATGACTCTAAGAACGGAAGCATCTTTACGTTTTAGCAACTGTGCCTTTGTGTAAACAGTCATACTGCAACTGTATGCTCCAGTCAACAAGTGCAGTCATTTTCAACCAGCGCGTGCCACGCGTAAAAAGTTTTTATACCTAACCTGTTGAATATTTGGTGATCTGAAAATTTAAGTTGACACTTAATTTTTGCAAATTATGGGGATCATCTGTTGTTTTCAAGGCACGTGAATAGTTTGCAAGAAAAGTTTGCCGAGGATGGAGAAATAAACCAAAAATGGCCAAATTTTTTTCATTGCGCTAATTACACAACAATAAGGATTACTCCGCTTGAAACAGGTAGCCAAGCTCGACTGCCATCTATAGAACAGCGAACTTCTCACGGCGTACTTGCAGTGTCTGCTAAAAGCGCAAGAACGGGTCCTTGTGTCGTCGTGTCTGTCTCGTGTCAATTGTTACGTGTTGTGAACACACTTTACAGCGTGTTTTTGTAAGATGTACTGTCCGGTCTCGAGCAGAAAATGTGCGCAGGCAGCAGCAATTGTTAGTTATACCATAAATTTGCAATATTTTTTGACGAATAAAAGCACAGAAAATATGTATATTGTAAATAGGATGATGTCTGTAATGTTTTTCATGCCTAGAATATTTATGACGCTTGTAAGCAGCGCTTAGCGGGTTCACTCTCAGGCTGTATTCATATACCGAGATGATGATGAAATAACTTTATTTGCACCCGTCAAGGAATCAGAGGGCGAAAAAGACGAGTCTTGACCGCCGTCATCTTCCTCCCCTTTCAGCAGGCTGGGATCCCTTGGGATTCAGCGGTGTCCAGGGCCAGACGGATGACTTCTTTTTGTTCTTCTTCTTTCTGGCTGGCCATTAAAGCCTCCCAGGACTCTATATTCCTGTCTGGTTCGTTGTGGCTAGGGCATGTCCACACCATGTGGATCATGTCTGCTATTTCATTACACTGTTTACACCTGGGGTCTTGGATCGCCGGATGCCATCTGCTTAGTGCGAGTGGGTTCGGAAAAACTCCCGCCTGTAACTTTCTCCATATGACCTCTTCCTTTTTGCTGAGGCGCATGCATGCTCCAGGTAATGTCTGTCTTCCTAATCTGTAATGGTTAAGAATATCTTGGTACGTGTTCAGCTCCTCGCTCGTCTGAAGGGACTCTCTACTCGACGAGACCGCATTGGGGTCCCGGTGTGTGAGTCCTCGGGCCAATGCGTGCGCTGTCTCGTTTCCCCGGAGGCCCTCGTGGGCCGGAGTCCAAACGAGGTTAATTAGTTCTGCCGGTGTCGGGCCGGCTGTGAGAATTTTGACTGCTTCGACAGATACCCTGCCTGCGTTGTAGTTGCGGATAGCCGATTTGGAATCTGTTATAATCACCCTAACATTCCGTTGAGTTAAAGCCAGCGCAATGGCTACCTCCTCAGCCGCTGTTGCATCACTCTGTTGGGTGCTGCAGCACGAGACTCGGTCTCCGCCCTCCCTGGTCGCCAGGGCTACGAAACCCGTTCTGCCTTCATATTCCGCCGCGTCCGTGTAAACCACGTCCTGTCTATTGGCTAATTTTTTCTGCAGAGCTTTCGCTCTGTCCTTTCGCCTACCCTCATGGTGTACCGGATGCATATTCCTTGGGAGTGGTGGGATTCTGATTTTGTTCCTTATGTCTGTTGGGATATTCTCCGTGTGTTTGAGCCGCGCTCGAGGTTCGAAGCCTAGCTTTTCTAGTATTTTTAGCCCCGAATGGCTGCGTAGAAGTCGTTGTTGTTGCGCTACTCTGGTAGCCTCAATGAGCTCGTCTAGGGTGTTTGAAATCTCCATGTTCAGAATTTTCTGGGTGGATGTGTACGGGGGGAGGCCCAGAGCGGTTTTGACGCCCTTCCTAATTAGGATTTCGATCTTGTTTTTTTCTGCTTTGGCTAGCCGTAGGTATGGTGCCACGTATGTGATGCTGCTGATTACAAATGACTGAACTAGTCTTAAGAGGTTCGTCTCCTTCATTCCCGCGTGTTTATTTGCTATTCTTTTGAGTAGCCTACACGTCTGGCCTACACTCGATTCGAGTTTTCGTATCGTTTCGGTGTTCTTACCGTTTGTCTGTATCCTAAGACCCATTACTCTAATCATCTCCACTGATGGTATTTTGTCCCCGTTTACCGTTAGCGTTATCCCATGTTCATGGGGCTTTGTTTGTCTCTTTTGTTGGCCGAGGAAGAGCGCTTCAGATTTCTCGGCAGAACATTTGAGTCCTACTTGTTTTAGGTACGACTCAATTTCCTCGATCGCTCTTTGGAGGGTACCTTCGATGTGCGCGTCACTGCCTCTGGTAACCCAGAGGGTGAGGTCGTCCGCGTATATTGTGTGGTTGAGCCCTTCTATACGCGTCAATTTCTGTGGTAAGCCAATCATTGCAATATTGAAGAGTGTCGGTGATAGGACCGAGCCTTGGGGAGTACCTTTGTTGCCCAGCCTTATGCCTTTCTCTTCCTTCCCTCCTAGGCTGATAGTAACTGTTCTGTTTGAAAGAAAGGCCTTCACGTAGTTGTATACCTTTCCCCATACATTTAGAGTTTCTAAGCGTTCTAGTATGGCTGCGTGGTCAACGTTGTCAAAAGCTTTGGCCACGTCAAGGCCGACTATTACTCTGGTATCAGCTGTTTCGTTGTCTAGCACTTGTTCTTTAAGTTGAAGCATAACATCGCATGCAGAAAGATGTGTCCTGAATCCGATCATTGTGTCGGGGTAAAGCTTTTGTTCTTCTAGGAATCTGTTTAGCCTCGTTTGAATAACGTGCTCCATTAGCTTACCTACACATGAGGTAAGCGAAATGGGCCTCAGGTTTTCGAGACTTAGTTTCTTACCTGGTTTTGGAATAAGGACTAGGTTGGCCTCTTTCCACGAAGGTGGTATTCGGCCCTTGTCCCAACATTCCTGCATGCACGCTGTTAGGTTTCTAATTGATGCATCATCCAAATTCCTCAGCATGCGATTGCTGATTCTGTCTGGACCTGCCGCAGTTTTAGTTCTGAGTCTGTTCAACTCCGCCCTAACCTCTCCGATGGTGATGGGCCCATCTAGAAGAGGATTCTCTGCGCCCTTGTACTCGGGGAGGGGTGTGGGTGGTGTGCACCTCAAGTACCTGTCCCTCACTTCAGAGATTAGTTGATCGCTAGTGCCTTCGTATTTATATACGAGTTTCTGTAGTTGTTGTCGTGCCTCATACTTTGTCTTGTCCGGGTCTAAGAGATGTCTGAGCATTTTTCACGTGTTGGCTTTGCTGATTCTGCGGTCCATCTGCTCGCAGATACTACCCCAGTTTTGTCTGGTTAAGTTCAGCGCGTGCTCCTCGATATCTCTATTCTGTTTGGCTAGGAGCTTACGTATGTTTCTGTTCCCCTTGTTTTGAGCAAGGTTTTCTTCTAGCTCCCTTTTCTTGCGCCACAGGCCTATCATACGCCTGTCTACCTCCTCTTGCGTTTCGTCTGCTTCCACCTATTCGGTGGCTTCTTTAACTGCTGTGAGAAGGTCTGTGCCCCAAGATTCTATGTCCCTGATTGCGTCTCGGGTAGGAAGGTTTGCCCTGAATAGATCCCAATTTACCGCTGCGACCTTTTTGGGTCTCGGTGTGGGCGGTCCGTCTTCTACCACAATCTCAATAATTTTGTGGTCGCTTCCTAGGTCCTCCCCCGTGTTACACCACCTTGCCGTGATTTGGCCTCCGGTGAGTGTTAAGTCAGGTGTAGTGTCCCTACTCACGCTATTGCCCTGTCTTGTTGGTTTGATGGGGTCAGTGATCAAGATGAGCTCATTGTGGAGAATGCTGTCCCAGAGTTCTCTGCCCTTGATTTGCGTATATTTGTATCCCCATGCGGGATGATGAGCCTTAAAGTCCCCGACAATGACGATAGGGTTTTTGCCCGCTATCTGTTTCGTTTTTGCGAATAGCCTGTCGAAGCCGCAATCCTTTCTCTGTTTCGAAGAGCTGTATACGTTTAAGACGAATAGGCTTTTTTCTCTCCGCTTACGCGGTATCATTTCGATTAGAGTGTGATCTAATTGGACGTGCCCTGTCTCGTGCTGCAGCGCGGTAACGTTGCGTTTGACAAGGGTGGCAACCTGCGTGTTGTCCCCTCGGCCCGGGTACGATTTGTAACCGGGCAGCTTCGCGTTTTTCCCGCACTCTTGTAAAGCTATAATTTCGGGTTTGTCTCCGTTTGCAAGGAACGATTGTAAAACGGCCCGTTTACGCAGAAAGCCCCTACAGTTCCACTACTGGCAGATAGTATTAATGTTCTTTGGCCAAGCCTTTTTTGGTTGCTTGGAATTCCGCGTATATCCATTGGTCCCTTTTCTCAAATTCCGCCGTGAGAGCAGCGTCTCGCTTTGCAAATTCTGCTCTGATCGTTTCTGTGACTTGTTTCATGAATTGCATTAGTGTTCCGTTCAGTAGTTTCATGTCCTGTTGTTGTTTGTCGTTTAGTTGTTCGAATTTGGTCTCAAGATCCGACTCTTTGGTACGTTTCTTTTTTGAAGGGGGTTTTTCAACCTCCTCTGTCTCAACCTCTCTATCCTGCTCCACTTGCATAGGCGCCATTGCCTTTTCCTGTTGCGGTTTGTTTTCCTCGGGTTGTTTAGCTGTCGTTTCTAGCATTTTGATCCGCTCTTCTTGCTTCTTAATATAATCGGTTAAAGTCTTAATCTGATCTGCCTGCTGTTTAATAAGTTCTTTTAATTCTTTAACTGTCTCGGAGTCCTGGGCAACTTTAGCTGGCCAGCTCACCTTTGCAGCTTGCTCCTTGCGTGGCTGTTGCTGTCCGGTTTGTAGCCGGGGGAACGACTCTGACCGAAACCTCGTTCTGCTGCCGGATCTATCACGGGAGCGGCTGTTCCTGCGGTCTTCTTGCTTCGCTTCTTCAGCCTCCTGTTTGGCTTCCCATTGGCGTTTCTTGACAATATAAGGGGTGCGAAAGAGATTTTTGCACCTCTTGTCCCCGGTGTAGTGTTCTTTGCCACATAGTTGGCACTGCGGGGTACATTGGTGCCCCTCGGGGGGCGATGTCATGCCACAGCCGCGGCACTTGGTCACCTCACTGTCGCAGACGTCCGAGCGGTGGCCAAGTCCTCCGCACTTGTAACAGACCTCATAGCGTTTCTTGTATAGAAAGCACTTGAAAGTGATTCCGCTCAAGACTACTCTGCGTGGTACTTTCTCTTCTTCAAAGGTGATTAGGAAAGATTTAGTCTTCCCCATTCTTCGTGCATCTATGACTAGAGGGTTGAATCCGTTAATGTTCAGTCCTTCTAGTACATACTTGTGTGTGTATTCCACATCAATTCCATGGATGACTCCCCTGCCGCAACTCTCTGGTGCGTTCATGTAGGTGGTCACACCGCGTTTCTTGTCTCCGATCTTGACAGTTTCAAGTTTCTCCACCTTCCTCGCGTTTTCGTAGCTAGGCGAGTGGTAGGTAATCGTTCCTTGCTTGGCGTTTATAGCTAGTCTGTCCTTCAGTGCCTCCTCGTCCTTGATTCCGGCGTTCTCCCTGATGGCCGCCGCAATTCTCATCTCGGTGGTGCTCTTCAGCATTGTGAGTCCTTCTTTGGGACGCAGAACTACTTTCCATCCGGTCGCTGGAAGTCTCGGGAGGTCTGAGGCTATTGAACGTTCAGCGAGTTTCCGTTCCGCCTCTCTGTAGGCTCTCGTGTCGCTGCCGTCGGTCGTCGCAACAGTGGCGGCGTTCGCTGCCGCCGCGTCTCCGGCACCATGTGGGTGTCCTAGGTGGCGTTTGTTGTTCTCCAATTTTTCCGCTCGCTTCTTCAGTCGCATAACCCATTCTTCTTTTTCGGTTTCTTTGGGGTCGATGTCGGTTCCCACCACCGCCACTTCCATCGTCATCGTGGAGCCGGGCGCGGTCGGTGATGGCGGGAGCTCGCCGGTCGCTGTGCTGTGCTGTGCTGACGTGTCTCGCATGGGCTCCCGCCTCGAAGCCACTTTTCGGCAGAAAGAGTCAGCCTTCGGGCTCGAATATTTTGGACGACATCCAGGCCATTGTCCAGTGCCTGCTGCAGCCGGATTTTGCCAATCTACGGACACCTAGGCATATTGCCGGCTGACTGCCGGCCTAGCCATCGAGCTCGACCTAGTTCGTCACCTCTCCGCCGGGAACTGAGCGCCCAGGGACCCGCACAGATGGAGTACGCCGTGGAAGGCGAGAAAATATCACCGTCGGAGCTCGAGGCCGGAAAATGGGAAACCATTCTTCGTTACCGCGACCGACAACGAGGCCTGAAGAATAAAGGGCCCGCATCAACCGACGACGAGCCTGCGCAGGGGCACGGCCAAGGCAAGTCTAATTCCAATTTTCCATCGCGAAAGAACGGGAAGAAGCTACTTGCACTCAGCAAGAAAGCCCTTCTCCCGCGCTTACCGACCGACGACTACAAAATCGTCTGCCGACCACAAGGTTGGAATCTGAGGGACTTTGCGCCCGGACTACTACTCTTCTGCGCCTGCGAGGTGGCCAGGCTGCCGTATGATACGGTGAAGAATGAAGACATTATCAGAGTCAATACGGCCAACAACACCTTTACGCTATGCACGCCCGATCGTCAACGGGCGACTGCATACGCCAATATTGAAAAACTGAACCTCCAAGATCAAACCTACAACGTAACGTCGTACGTGGCGGCGCCCGAAGACTCGGTAAAAGGGGTCATTTACAACGCCTACGCGGGAGACTCGCCCGAAGCGGTTCGCCAAGGCTTCGGAAACCGAAACGAAGGAATAGAAGTTGTGGATGCCCGAAGGATCGGGAAATCCAGAACAATACAAATCACCTTTTTTGGAAAGAAGCTACCCAGCCAAGTAATCTATCAGTGCGGCGTCTTTCGGGTCCACCCCTTCAGGGAGCAACATGAGGTATGCTACAACTGCAGGAGAGTAGGACACCGGGCCGATGTCTGCTACAAACCTACAACGAACCTTTGCCGCCGCTGCGGAGAAAATCACTCGCCTCCACCTGAGGGAGAACAGCCAACCTGCCAACCCGTATGCATCGTCTGCAACGGGGGTCACAACACAGGCAGCCGGAACTGCAAATTCCGGCTGATCAACAAGAACAAACAAGGAACGCCCCATGGCAACCAGACACCCAAGCAAGGGGACAACGACTCATCACTACACGGACACCAGTCTAGGCCCAGGAAGAAGGAACACGGTGCTACCGGAAAAGGAGGAAGCCACAGCCGGAACAACTCCAGCTCCTTCCCGCCCCTGGGGAACCCTGCAGGGAAAGACAAGAGGAGCTCAAGCCGCGGACGCAGCGATAGCCGCTCCAATAAAAAGGTGAGCTGGCCAGCAGAGGCCTCCCAATCTATTGACGCTCGAGAGAAGGAGTTTCAGATCCAACTACAATCCCGAGACAGAGAAATTGCCAGCCTTAAAAAAGAGTTGGCTGACATTAAACGCCTGTTACAAGCGCATCAGGTACAGAATGCCACTGCGGCTAGAATGCCACCCACCGCGTCCCAGGATTCGACCAATAATGCGATGGAAACAGACGCTATTTGCCACACTCCCTCCAACGCGTCCCAGTCTTCAGCCCATAACGCGACGGACACAGACGCCAGAATAGCAACTAAAAGACCGCATCCTACAAAAGAAGGCGAGGAATCCAAAAGAAAGGCCGAGGCTTCGGAAGCCGACACCCCGCAGCCGTCGAAAGCGCCTACCAAACTCAGGGCAGACATCAATACTCTGTCAGAGAGAACTAGCGCTATATCAACAGAACAAGCTACCTTCCAAGGCCCCGTTACTACCAAATTTGCAGAGATAGATATTCGCTTTGCAACACTAGAGGGACAGGTATCCCAAATAGCCACCTGCATGCAGCAAATAATTGATAGGCTTACAACTATCGAGGCCCGCCTACCCCCCACCGTGGATCTGTCCACGACGCCACAACCATCTATAACCCAACATGGCACCACGCCAAAAATTTGAAATTTGGCAATGGAACTGCAGAGGCTTCCGCCGCAAGCGGGCCCAATTGCAGCTCCACATCCAACAAGCACCGTCTGTTCCAACCCCAGACGTGATTGCATTGCAAGAAGCTAGCGGCAGGGCTACACTGCCAGGCTATAAAGCATATCTGCCACCTCATTATGATACTAGTAACGCATCCGGCTCCTTCACAGCCACTCTGGTGCATAGAAATATCACCGCAATTCAACATTTTATAAATGATTCGGAAGAAGATTACACCCTACTTGAAATAGTACCAAGGCAAAAAGGAGGCTCAAATCTCTTCATCCTTAATGTATACAACCCTCCCAGAAACAAAGGCAATGGACTCCCACACTTGTTGATAAACACAGTAAAGCTGGCTGCTAGGGCTCAACTAATAATTGTGGGAGACTTCAACGCTCAACACCCAGCATGGGGATATACCAAAGCAACTCCGAAAGGGAACCTGCTCTGGCAAATCATACAGTCACTAGGGCTCACAACGCTAAACAACCCGAGCGACCACACAAGCATGGGTAACAGTGTATGTGTAGACACATCTCCAGACTTATCCCTCTCTAAAAACGTCAAGGACGCAAAGTGGGTCAACACCGGGCAAAACCTTGGCAGTGATCACTTCATCCTTAGCATCACGTTCCCCACGACAAAACTTAAAAACAAAGCAAAAGAAATACGAACCACGGATTGGGACAAGTTCAGGCAACTTCGCGACAAAACAGCTCCAAAGGAGATCTCTAACCTTAGCGACTGGGTTATCTCCCTGAATGAGGATGTCAGCTCCACTAGCGTTGTGGTGCCAGTTGAGAAGGAGGAGCAGATTGCAGACTCAAAACTGTTACACCTGTGGCAGGCACACAAAGGCCTCCAAAAACGCTGGAAGCAGCAAAAACACAACAAGCGACTACGCAAAAAGATTGCTGAAATCGAGAGGCGAATCGAGGAACATACACTTACTCTCCAAACACAACAATGGAACCAAATATGTGAAAACGTCAATGGACAGCTCGGAAATAAGAAGACATGGCATCTTCTAAGACACCTGCTCGATCCAGAACAAACACGTCCCGTGCAACAAAGTCAACTGTACAGACTCATACATAAATATGAGGGTAAAACTGAAGACCTAATCAAAGAGCTAGCAGAACGTTATCTAAACACGGATGATAGTACCACACAACCAGACTACCGGGGGACTCCTAATCCAAATTTAGACGCAGACATCACAGACGCAGAGGTCTGGTACGCACTTGGAAAACTGCGGACAACATCTGCGGCAGGACCAGACAAAGTTACAAATAAGACTCTCAGGAACTTAGACGCAACGTCGATCGCGGCAGTTACAGACCTTATAAACAAATACTGGCATGCAGGCAACATACCACCAGAGTGGAAACACGCGAAAATCACTTTTATTCCTAAAGCGGGTAAGAAACTCAGCACTGAGAATCTACGGCCAATTTCATTAACTTCATGCCTAGGCAAACTCATGGAGCATGTCATCCTCAATAGGCTCCAAAACTATGCGGAGGACATGAACCTCCTACCTGAAACAATGTTAGGATTCAGGGCCCAACTATCTACCCAGGACATTCTCTTGCAGCTTAACAAGGACATAATTGAAGCTGACGAGGGAACAGGAACGAAAGCAATATTGGGTTTAGACCTTGTTAAAGCTTTCGACAACGTCACCCACAAAGCCATCTTGACAAACTTGTCAGAAATCAACCCCGGAGAAAGGACGTACAACTACATCCGATCCTTCCTCACTACCAGAACAGCAGTGATAACGGTCGGAACAATAGAGTCTGCCCCAATCAAACTAGGAAGTAAAGGAACGCCACAGGGCTCCGTCCTGTCCCCTTTCCTTTTTAACCTCTCCCTCATCAAAATTCCCCCCAAACTGGCACAAATACCAGACCTACATCACACGTTCTATGCAGATGACATCACACTTTGGGTAACCAAAGGATGCGAAGGCTACATAGAAGACACACTCCAAGCAGCAGTGGACATCATCGAGGCATGCGCATGGGATTCCGGCCTCACTTGTTCTGAGCAAAAATCTGAACTCTTCGTGATCCGTCGTAAACAAAGAGGTAGGCGTACCACGACATCCCCCCCGCAAATAAATGTCTATGTTAATGGACGATCTGTCAAAGAGGTACAGACCATGAGAATACTGGGGTTGTATTTACAAACAAATGGAAAAAATACTGACACACTCACTAAGCTAAAACGCACGGTAGAAGCGACGGCGCGATTACTCCGCCGCATAGCTAACCGCAGACAAGGGGTGAGGGAAAGAGATTTATGCCGCCTAGTGCAGGCCTTTGCGCTGAGCAGGATACTCTATGCCACCCCTTATCTGAAATTTTCGAAAGCAGAAAAGGACAAATTGGATAGCATGATACGGCAGGCCTATAAGGCTGCGTTAGGACTCCCACTAAATGCCTCAACCGAAAGGCTTATGAGGTTAGGAATACATAACACCTACAATGAACTGAAAGAAGCCCATTTAATGGCTCAAACAGCGCGATTAGCCAATTCCAGAACTGGCAGGAGTATTCTTACCAGGCTCGGAATTAACTTTCAACCTACGAATAACGATGCTAAAGTAGACTTACCCCGCGCCTATAGGACGGCCCTACTAACCAAACCACTCCCCAAAAACATGCACCCCTTACACTATGAGGGTAGAAGACAAGCACGAGCCAAAGCCTTATATAAGAAATACAGACAGTGTGCTGCAACACTTTATGTAGATGCGGCAGAATACAAAAATACCAATGCCTTTGCAGTTGTGGTTGTGAACGAGAATGGTGACCACATCGTCTCGGCGACAATCAAAACGAAATCCTCTGAAACGGCAGAAGAGGCGGCTATAGCCCTCGCCCTAGCACATACCCAAGGGAGCATCATCCTCAGCGATTCCAAAATGGGTATCAATAATTTCGCTAAAGGGCGAATTACAAACACCTCCCTTAGAATCCTTAACGCAACCAAATTCTCACCAAATTATTCCGAATTGATATGGGTCCCAGCCCATTCGGGGAATCCGGGGAACGAGGCAGCCCACAATAAAGCCCGAGGTTTCGTCGACCGGGCAGTGGATGAGTCTGGCTCCCTGAATTTCACGAAGGACTCAATGATCATATATCATGATCTCACCAATCATTTTAAACTAGAGAGGAGAATTTTCCCCCCTCCAGACAAAAGACTTACTAAAGAACAAGAGGTTACGTGGCGTCGTCTACAGACGAGATCGATACGCACCCCATCACTCCTCGCGCACATTTATCCAGATCTTTACAACCCAAACTGCAAACACTGTGGCCAACGTGCTACCTACGATCACATCCTGTGGGACTGCAAAATAGAGCCACCTCCGGGTGATCTAGTTACAGCTCCTTCTCTCGAGCGGTGGGAGACCGTGCTGGCTAGCTCTGACCCCAGAACGCAAGTTTTGGCGGTGGAGTGGGCTGACAAAGTCGTCGAGGGCTATGTACTCTCGACCACTTAACGCGACTTCTTGCCAAGCTCTTCCCGGCGAATAAAATGTTTTACAATCAATTCCCGGTCGAAGTAGGCCTATCGTAGCGTGTAGCGCTGGCGAACTTGGAGTGACGATATAGGCTTTAAAGATGCACTTACAGGCACAAATGTCGTATCCTCGGGTTGCTTGCACCTTAGGAGAGAAAGTTCAACAGAAATTTTGCCCATGTAGAATACGCGACCATCAAAATATCCACCTTCTTTATCATTTACTCCTATTGTTTTGAAGTGTCTGTCTCCAAACTATGGCCCATTATGTGCAACCTGATATAGTATGTCTCTTATCACCTATTAAACTTGAGAAGTTTGGAGAGCTGTAGGATGGCAAGCAGGTAGGATTCAAATCAAGTAATAATTGACTGGGAACATGAAATATGAATACATAAACATCATTACACAGGCGAGAGTCTCAAATTCAGGAGAGTGTAAAGGGACCCTCGATAAATTATTGCTAAAATAAATTAGGACAAACAAGGCGGTACACAGGTGGGTACTTATACAACAGCAACTGAGCTAATATACATATAAAACTTTACATACGATGCGAACCGGAAAAAATAATTGTAAAGCGAAAAACTAAAATTCACACCTAAAGTAACCATTCTAACATATGATACTGCAGAATATAAAACAACAAGAAATATGTGCGCATTGCAACCAATTTAGATATGCATTACAAAAGACATAAACAAATATGTTAAGACTTCAATTGTCTTCTATAAAAGGACACGGGTGCTCTTCAACTGAGTGGTCAATTGTTCACAAAAGAACGTTAGGCGAAATGAGAACTCAAATTTTCATAAATAAAAAAAAGGGTAACAAGACGCCTTGGTGAGCTGCAAGCCCGGTAAGGTTAGTAATCTGCAAAATAAAGTAATGCAGTAAATTGAAACGAAAGTTTCTGCTGAATGAGTAATAAACATGATAGCTAGAGTGCAATACATAAGATTTTATTATGTAGAGTGCAAATGACAGTAGTGCTTTCCCCGTGCTGGACTGCCTTATTTAATGTGTGTACTAATAAATGCATAATTAAGCGGGAACCGTGCGGATGATATAAAAAAAAGACAAGCTTTCATTTGACAAAGATTCAAATTGCTGTTTTTCTTGAGGTGCTCTATATGAGATGAAATCTTACGTAAGAACGAAGTTGAATACCAAGAAACGTAACGCGCTCGCTGATGTAAATGGAAGTATGACCAAGCACTAAAGAGGGCAAGTGATTAATGAGACCAAGATTTAAACGAAAAATTGTGAAATCCGTTTTACAAGGTTAATAATTAGCTGGTTATCATGACAGTATGTTCTAGCTTTACTACAGGGACCTTTAAATTCGCAGTCAGTGTGATAATACGCTCATCAGAAGCAGATGTGGTTGTGTCATTCATATATATTATGCATGGAAAGTCATAGAAGGAGTCGGGAAGAGCATTGATATAAATTTTAAGAGATCAAAGGGTTGAGAAATGATTCTTTGAGGACACCTATGTAACTAATTTTAAACTAAGCAAGTGAACACTCCACGCACATGGCGTTCTGCCTGTCCAGTAAATAGCTTTACAAAAGATTAGTGCGGGACCCGTTATATCACATGCTTCAAGCTTGGCAAATAAGATATTGTGATTAATCCTGTAGAAAGCTTTTTGAAGTCTAAAGATACAAATCCAACAAATTGTTCATTGTGTAATGTGTACTGAATAATCAGTTTAGAAAAGCAATGCTTGGTTAATGAAACCTCTCGAGTGGATGCGAAATTGACAAGTTTTAGCAATTTTAACTATTCTGAAGGCAAGAAATTTTACAATAACTTTACTAATCAATGAAAGTAAAGAGATGGGTCGATAATTAGTCACACTTCTTTGTCTCCTTTTTTAAGCACAGGAATGATTTTGGCTTTTTTATTTTCTCGGAAAAATGAAAGTGGTGAGATTAAGGTTGATTATAATACTAATTTTTTTAGGGATTACAAAAAAAAACAATATTTATTGGTGCACCCAAATTCTGTCTAAAGCTAGGCCTGTATTTTAGAGTTGAGAGATAGATGCACTTTAGCAGAGGTAAATGGATAAATATATTGATGATGATTATTGATTTTTATGGCGAAAGGGCATCTATAGCCAAAGAGCGCTATGACACAAGGCATTTTTCGATTACTCAAGGTGAGGTCAAAGACCCATTTCCCAAGCATTTCACCCCTTATAAACCGAGCATCAGGCCAGGAGAAAGCTTGTACTCATTGTACACCGGTGGGTACCCGGCGGCCCTACAGGGATTGAACCCCACACTTCCCGCATGCGAGGCCGATGCTTAACCACTAGGCCACCGCTGCGGAAAAATATAAAACGAATGAGAAGAACACTGCAAGTTCGTTTGTGAAATTTATTGGGATTGATAGCAGGATGAAGAAAGTGATTGCAGAAAGAATGCACAATAGCATTAATCTGATAAGTTATGCAAGGTGAAGATAACTTTATCGATGGGAGTGCTGTGAGGACTTGCTTTCAAAATCTTTTAAAACTTTCCATTGTTGTTTGGAGTTATTTTTATTTAAATTAAATGCTTTCTCTTAATGATGCTATTTAGCCTGCCTTTGTACCGCGTTAGAAACACTACGGTATTTTTTATAGTGGACTAGAAGAGGAAGGTTTAAAGGCTGACGTTTAGTTTTCCTTTCTAAGTTAGATTTTGTTAAGCATGCTTTCTAAAACCGCATTAGTCATCGAAGAAGGAATGATACATTTGCATTTCTTTATACTTTAGACAATAGAAGTGATGCAAGACACAGCTCATAGGAGGATATGCGAAATTGCTCAAGTGCTTGCTCACTTAATCACTGCACTGTGTTACCACGAAAACCAGAGGCAAATAGTGCTTTTCTACACGCAGCAGACGACCCGCAATCGCACGCGAAAGTCGGCGAGCTCTTCCCGGCAACATTTTCATGCACGCACCCTCCTCCGTCTCTCGCACATGTGATGATAATGCGACCAAAAGTGTTTGCGGATCATTGCACTATTTAGAAAAAGACATTGTCCGAAAAAGCCGCGTAGCGTTCCGAAAATCTCTTGTCGCTCTTAGAGAATGGCATTCGCTTTGGGAACTGGTCCTTAATACTGATAACAAGGTGCTTCATCGAGCGATAACGAAGAAATGTGCCAGTATGTATACCTATGTACTGAATATTGCACCGTCGTAAGAAGCTATAAAAAGGAAGTATTTATGTGGGGCCTTCACAAACAACCTCACTTGATCCGAACACATTTGACATTTTGAATTGTGCCTTCCAAAAGATTTGGTTACCTAAAGGAAGAGTAAAAGCAATCCAATAAACTCTATGCTGCTGGCAAGCAATTATGTATCCGTTCAAACATTCTGGGTAAGCAGTCTGTGGGATCCTCATAAGGAAAACCATATCCACCAGTTTGAAAAGGTTCATTCAAAACCTTTAAGATTTATGTGTTCTAAAAAAAAGAGTAAGCAGTCTCCGATATCATCGTGGAGCTTGCATCTTCACACGAGAAATACTTAGGAAATTTGGTGGACAGTTCTTACATTACTGTATAAGTTAAAAATTGAAAATAGCTCTCCCAGGTTTGTGAATACCGTCAATTCAAGGATTACAAGACACAGCCATAAGCCCGCTCTAACACCTATCTTTGTTCGCAATAGTGCTTTTAAAAACAGTCATTTCCCAGCACAGGGTCGCACCAGAACTCGCTACCTTCTAGTTTTTTCGAGGCTTAGAATTTTATAGATCAATTCGAGCACCAGTTCTTGACTATTTAGGTTTGTATCAGTCATTTCGTACAGTCATGTGTTTTCATTGTTTATATGCATTTTGGAAACCTTACTTTCAGAGTTCCGCGATAGTTCACTCCCTCTTCGACAGAAATTGCCCATCACTGCGTGGGAACATAAAAATAAAAATAAATATATTCAATGGTTCTTTGACCTCACTGATTTAACTCATCCCTTTGTTCTAAGGGCATAAGACCATATCAAGCGCATCTATGGCGACAGAAAAAACAACGCTTCTGAACAAAGTAAGTTTTTATTCCTACTTGCCCCTTCTAGAACGCGAGTACTCACCTTCAGGGCACATCCCGCTCTCGGTGCTCAAGTCATCCAGGGCAAACACTGTTGTTTCATACCCATAAGAACGGAAAAAGATTTCAACCTGCACAAATTAGTGAGAAGAGCTCTTGTTATTGTATTTTGTAAAACGTGAAGGAACAAAATATTCGCGTGCTTATTTCTTGGCCCCTGCCTGGGAACATATAAAGGTGCTGCCATTGTAACCTCTCGCAAAACTATATCACCGAATCAGCTGAACCGCCTGACTTACTGTTTACTCACACGCATCGAGGAAGGACTAAAATTAGTTGGCACTGAACTTTCAATGATAAATGTCTTTGCAAACTTGTGCACAATGAAAAAAATACCGGTTGCAAAGAAACAACTCAATCCTAAATTTTCCGCACAAATGAATCCGCTTATAACAGAAATGATTAAAAATTCATAGACTGCCGTTAATTGTTGTCTGGAACCCGGCGGTGAAAATATCCTCGAAATGCAGGAACTGCGGAATTACAAAGCCGAATTTACTAAACGCGATAATAAATTTAAAATCTAGCGTAATTTTCAAAAGTTCTTTGCTGAGCATGTCCTTATGCATTCCTTCTCTATGAATATTGCATTATAATGGCATTACTTTATAACAACACTCTCCCTGTTGCTAATCCACTTAGCGAGCTTGATTGCCAAAAGCCCAATTTGTTAGATGTCGCATATTATTGTCATCTTCATTGCTATAAAACTCGAATGTTTCTATAAAGTTAAGCTCAATTTTATCATGGTCATATATCTTCGATTCACAACATACAAAACTAATTCGTTTAGTCACAAATATCCATTCTCGCTCTAAAAGCATCTTTGTGAAATAACATCTCAGAGGTTCAATATTTATTTTTCTGTAATATGATGCTACTTTTTTAGTTGTCAACAATCCAGTACTTAGAACTACAGTTGATCAAACCCTGCTGAACAGTCATATCATCAAAGGGTTTTATGACAAACAACAATTTTCTTCTGTAAAATTTTCATACGAATTAGGAACAATTGACGTTTTCTTTCACTCGTAATAAATTCTGGAATGCATTGTGATTTCCACTGAAGTCATATCATATTGTGTTGATTATGCAACAAGCCGCCGCGGTGGCTCACTGGTTATGGCACTCGGCTGCTGGCCCGAAAGACGCGGGTTCGATCCCGGATGGTGGTGGTCGAATTTCGATGGAGGAGACCTTTTGCTGTCCGTGTTGAGGAATCACTACGGAACGAAGAGACGGGATTGCAAAGAAGAAACGAGCACCCGCGTGCCGCACTTTTTCTGCATTGTGATCCAGGCATGTCATGCTAACAATTGAAATTAACTGCATTTGTTTTGAAATACTCTTCTCGTGCAGTAACGAACAACTCCAAAAACTTCCCCCATGCGCTGCCAATATTCCTGGTGCGCAACCAATGTGCATTCTACTGTTGCAACTTCGGCACATCAATGCCTTCGTTTAGGAGCTCCTTTTATTTCTGAAATTTTGATCGTATAAATATCAGTTAATGAAGAAATACTGCAGCCCGTTAGAACGCGCACTATATAGAGGAACAACCAATAAATAAATAAATAAATAAATAAAGAAATAAATAAATAAATAAAATTGTTAATCAATCAATCAGTCAATAGATGAATTTATAAATCAATAAAAAAATTCCACTTTTCTTAACAAACTTGGGTTCACAAAGACAGAGCTAAAGAAAACACGAAAAGTTAAACCCAGTGATTAAGTGCGTATGAAATTGTTCCAAAGAGTCCATCTAATCTTAACCACTTCTTGAGCAGACATGTTACGCACACCAAACACATGGGTTTACGGGCGTCCTAGAATTCACTCATACCCCGTACAGTGAAATTGTCATTGTTGGTCAGAAGGAACTTGGAATACTGCAGTAATTAGAAAACATTTTTCCTTCACTGGTATTCAGCGGAAATTTATTTCTTCAGTTTTTTATTTCTTTATTATTTTTTGGCATACCTATGATACTGCCGCTCTGTCCCAAGCCCCTTAAAGAGCGCAGAACATTTAGCCATCGCCGTGTCTGTGTCGTCTACAATATATTTTATTTCCCTTCTCTCCGTCCCACTGGAGCTAAGTCTTCACTTTGCGACGAGCACATACTGCAGCTGCTGCTCTTGCTGACAGGAAGAAAGAAAAGGAAAGTGCACGGGCCTGCCTCCTGGCTCAAGCCGAGCCACGCTCGCTGGCGCGTGCTGAAAGTAGGAGAGTTAAAGGATAGGAGAGCCAAGATAGAAAAAAAGGTCGCGCGCTAAAATGCCCCGGGTCGATCTAGGAGGCAGTGCAAAACCGGGCCAATCCGTGCCAGAGTGGTTCAAGCCGAGCACTCCACCATATTGCAAAAATAAGTTTAATATCTTGGGCCCAAGGACCCGCAGCAGATATTAAGTCAGGTGTCAAGGAAGCGCTGAAAGGTATCCGTCTAAAACCTCAATAAATGTACCAGGAAATCGAAGGTTGCCGGTATACGTGTTCAGTGAGCTAAACGAATTCACTAGAGCATTCACAGCAATAATCACTGCCTAAAAAATCAGAAAGGTTTTTATTGTGAAATATAAAACTGTGATTTTCAAAATTTCAGGGGGACTGATGAAGCGTGGTGGTGTTTTTTTTCTACACGCATATTTCACGGCTATGGTGATACAGCGCTGAGCGCCGGGAGCCCTGAGCTCACATTCGCGGCAAGCATAACGTCAAATCTACTATAATTCGGATAGGGGCAAAGCAGTCTGCTCTGCTGTTGTTTACATATCGGTGGCCGCTGGAGGGCGAACGAGGCTGGTGTGCTGCAGCCTCCAGATGGTCCGTGTGCAGGACGAGTCCCGTGAGCCCACCGACGAGTCACTGTGGCCGTCGCCGAATCTCAGCAGGCGATCGCAATATGCTGGGCATACTTGTAGGGTACAGTGCACATCCTGTAGTCACTTGAATAAATGTCGCCGGGTCCACGATGCGCTCGGAAATACAACAATGAATGGTACGCCAGTGACTGCGCCGACGAGCGGTTAAGCGAGTGCGGCCACACGAACTAAATAAAGAGGTGACACGCTCACAGGCGGGGCGCATGCTGGCACGGCGGAGTGTACGAGTTGACGGGGACAGGAGGAACAACATTTGCAGTCGCCGAGATTTTCGGCGTAGATGAAGCTGGCACAAAATTTCTTGGTGTGGTGACATGATCGAGCGTTGGAATGCCCATCTCTTCGTCTGATTCATTTAACCCCAGTAAACATAATTTCGTAGCCCTTCAGCTCAGTGATAGAAGCTTAAAGTTTAATTTTCTCTCTTTTTAATATTCGAGTTTTCACTTTGTTTTGTAATAAGCAAGAGGTCGAAGCTCATTGGCGACTACGTTTCTTCTTTCTTTTTCAATCTTTCTGTTTTTCTTCTTTCGGCGCTCGGTGTTCTATATTTTTCCTTGATATAAGCGACTACAGCTCTACATAGCAATCGCTGTTCCGCCTAGTAGTATCTACGATGCTCCAGACCGATGTCTGTGCTTGATAAGCCATGTATATCTCTGAAGGTCGTCGTCATCTTAAATTTGTTACACGTCACTAGTGCGAAGACAATCAACCCAACAACTGCCGAGCAACGGGTGGCAAATAGAGCTCGAAAACAGTCTGTCCAACTCCATCGTTTAAAGTAACTTCCTCCGTGGTCATATTGCCAGCTCACTGACAATCGCCCCACTTTTTCCCTGTCGGTATCAGCAGTGTATCTCCCTGAAGGGTGCATGTTATACACGGATGCATCACATTCTGCAGAGAGGGGAGTTACTGCTGTGTATAGTCCATCTCATCCGCATCTCAAATCTCGCGCGACGTATACTGCGGATACGTGCACTCCCCTGTCATCGGAACTTCAAGCCATTTATAATGCCATTGCTTCCCTTCCGCTCGTTCCAACATTCAATACAGTTCATATTTACACCGACTCCCGCGCCGCCCTTAAACAGCTTAAGGCTGTTCGACGGACATTCCAGATTTCACAATCAATTCATGTGCTCTGCGCAAATTATCCATGTCCTGTGCGCATACACTGGATTCGCGGCATGCCCAGGATCCACATAACATTCAAGCGGATGCTATGACTCATCTTCATACATCAGATGATCCGCCACCTTCCTCTCTTCACCCAGATCCGTTCCTGTCACAAATTTTCGATTCTGAAGTTCTGCGCCAGCGAACACGCGCTAATTCCTCCGTGTTCACACCCTCTCCCCCGTAGTCTTACTCGGCAGGAGGAGGTATCCGTGCGCCGGGTTCGGGCAGGGGTGGCTCTGACATCATCTATCCGTCATCGGTGGCGTGCCAAAGATCTTCCAGCACCTGACAGCTCCCCTCACTGTAGCGCTGCACCGGACATTTGTGATGTGCGGCACATGTTGTGGACGTGCCCAGCGACGGCTGCTATAAGAAAACGGCTTTTCGGGGAGGTGGGCCTGCGGAGGAACCGCGAAAGTGACTACGTGAAGTGGACTATGAACAACCGTTTCATTAGCAACATCTCCAACTACATCGGCGCAACGGGTCTTCACTCCTTCTTTTAACTTTCAATCCCGTGCATTCCTTTCCCCCTTCCTTTTTTCAACTTATGCCTCATGGCACACTTCTCGAATAAAAAAAACTGCCGAGCAAATTTGGCGCCTTATGATTTCTCCTTAGCAAGCACTTCACTGCGAGATTCTTCGGCTCAACCACTAAAACTGCCTATTAAACAGTTCAGCGAGAGCAATTTTAGGGTGAAGCCTAACGCGGGGAGCTAACTTAGCGGTTCACATAATCGGCCCATTGCAGACTTCTGGCGGCGTGAATGTGCAGCCGCAGCCGAGCCGAGCGCTGCCGCGCTTTGGAGTGATGTTACCGGTGTTTTACCGGCTTGCAAAGCTCGACTACATCGGCATCAAACATAGGCATAGTAAGAGCAAGTGTCTCGATGTGGGCAGATTCCCACATCTCACCTCTCGAAAGGGGAGACGTGTGACGCGGCGCCTCAAGAGAACACGCGTCTCATTTCGGCTAACCTGCCAAATCACTAATAACAAAGGTTTAATAGCTGTTTCAGAATTTGAAACCGTTTGCTCCGAAGCTGTCAGGCGCTCCTTTTTAGCTGTCGAGCTCTTGAGTGTTCTATATGAGTCGTACCTTACAATGGCATGCTCGTACCTGCATGTTCCCTTCTCGCCTCTCAGAATAGTGCACGCGCCGCCATCGGCCATTCAATTCGGCACGGGTGACATGGAATTCCTGCCATTTGCTCTTGCCATGCCGCACTGAGAAAGTCGCACCAGCATGGTGCATACTCCATAAATGGTACCAGGCTACAAAGAAGAAAGGACCATTTGCGTTGATCGTTAGTACGGCGTAGTCTCTCTCCGCGTAGGCGCAGGAACCTTGATCTGCAGGAAGAGAGAAAAGTGGAACGTCTGGGCAGTCTGTCATCACTGAAGCAGAAACATTTTCTATTTACTTACGGCAATGTGGACGAGGGTCGAGAAATTGCATGACACTTTTCGATAACATGAAGTAAGCCTAGGGGCGCAGGACGCGTAAACTTAGAGTGGCAATTGAAATGAAACTGCTCACTGCCGCAAGGACAACAACCCATAAATTTGATTAAAATTAGTTTAATAATAGAACAAGTTAAAATATTTTGATTTTTTTGCCATTCATTTGCAACTTTATTCAGTTACACTCGAGTTCTATAACTTTCTAATCACCATCGTCATAATCCTGACTAGGCCCAATGCAGGGCAAAGGCCTCTGCCATGCCTGCCAATTAACCCAGTCCTGTACCAGCTGCGACTACTCTATTACTTTCTACTTGGATACTACTTTTAGTCGTAATTAAAACTTCCCTCCGGACAAGACTTATTGGATAAAATGGCGAGGACTTCCGCGGCGTTCATTGCTTCTGAGTTCGCTCTTATGGACAAATGGAAGTTCGAAGCAGTAGGAACTGGTGATTTTCTAATAGGCCCGGCATCAGGGTCATTATTTTCAGAATACTAATTTAGTGCTTTGAAGCCACTACAGGAGAGCCAGGGCTATATCTTAATTAAACTATAGCGCTGTACAGCACTGTTGCGAAACTGTATACGTTGGTCATGCAATCACTTTAAATGTTTCTATTCATTCTCCATCCGGTTATGAAAAAAGTACGTTTAGCACTTCCCTGTACAAAAGCACCTGTACCGTATGTTAAGGTGTTGACGGCTGAAGCCGTCAAAACCATAACGCCTGACGGCTGTAGCCAGGGGATGACCATCCGTATTCATGGAAGAAGTAAATTTTGTCATCAAGTTCAGTCAGCTAACAGGAGGTCTTCTTTTGGAATTTGTTTTCTAAGGGGTTAAATTTATTTTATTAGCGGCCAGAAAGCACCTTATAAAGTTATAAAAAATATGCCTCTAGAAATCCGGTGTTCTTTAAATGCCGATGTTCATAATATTCTCTATTCCTCAGCTCACCTGTTTTCAGCGTGTGGTCATCAGTTGGTCCATACTGCATGTCGGCCACTTTGCTCACCACAAAACAGCCCTCTTTCTTGCCGCTGCAGTTCGTAGACATCCAATCGGTGCAAATGCCAGTTTCAAACGTGCATTTGTCTGCAGCAGCAAAGAACAAAAGGTTTCGTTTCACGGTTACATCGTACTTGGCGCCGGCTTTTCCCAAAAATTCATAAGGAAACTTGGCTGCAGTATGTGTGGACATTGAGATAGCGTTAGAAGCTGTTGCTGCCTTTACAACAAGCTCTGCGTCATTCAATAATTCATTTAGTGGCTGTGTTTGCGGGCCCCTACGCTCTCTCTGCGCCCAACGAGACATTTATACGGGTTATCATGCTATCAGTTAGATATTTCGCCGCATGTGTCCAGAGGTGCCGACAGGGACGCAATGTAGATACATTGAAACGGGCAGTTCTCACTTTCGTTACAGTGATCCCTTCCATCTAATGAATAAATTTTATTACCGGCATCGCATTTTTTTTTGTTACACTTTTGGTGCTCTCTAATAAATAGCTGTGCCCATCAGAAAAGAAAAACAAACATGAGTATGTTAAGGCATTGTAGACTGGTTTTGTAAACTGCCGTTCAGAACGGGCAGTACGTATGTCATCCAAATTTGCGTCCGTTCCCAGTGATTTTGAAGTCAAACCTCACTTCATATTTTGACGGAGTTTTCGCATGAGCTTTGTCGTCTTCTTCATAACTGTATTTTTGCTTGCATACGTTGTACAATGCAACTAATTGTCTCCATGATCGTGAAGGCTCCCTAGTGTGTTATCATTACAGTGTGTATGGCTACGCTCTACTGGACGAAATAAAAACTCCAGCTTACTTCGTATTTCGTTGTAGAACTCTAACGTTTGTGGCTCTTTTGTCATTACCTCATAGATGAGCAGTGTCATTCACAACTGTGCTGCGCTGTCCGTCGGTTACTATTGTGTTGTTGTGATGTACTTTTACTTTTTCTGCGTTTTCATAATATTTTCCTTTCGTAGGTTTTTTTTCCTTACTATTTGAATTCGCCATGCACACGTGTTTTTGTCCGATTTTTGTGTATTTGATGCGTCCCTTAATGCACTCCGCCTGTGTTTTGCTTTTCGATCATGCATTTTTCAGCAATCGCTATTTGCTAAAGTTTTGATCCTTTCTGTTTATTGCTTAGTTATATTCTGATTTCAACTCGGCAAGTATGAAGATAGTGACAGTGAATATCGCATTCTCGAGCTAACCTCCAGTGCCAGCAATTCGGCAAATGAGTGTGTGCATTTGCCACCCGCGCCCAATACGTCGAGGCCTCACATAATACTTTGAGACCCTGAATAAAACTATTGTATTGCGTTTGGTATTGTTAATACGAAAGCATCATATATTCGATTTGTTAAGAAGCCGGGGTCCGTCTCCGTCCATGGCACGAAATTCCTCAATGATGTCACCATGCTCTCGCATCACGTCAGCAGTAGACCATAGATAGTAATGTCTACAGCAAAGAGTTGAGTTCTTCCTAAGGTGCGGGCAATTGAACCAAGGAACTTCAGATTGCAAGATGAGCACGCAACACAAAGCCACAAACACGCGTTGCTTCTTGGCGAATAAAGGTGAACGTAGCCTGTGCGTTTTTCAAAACTGTACGCTAATAAGGAGGTGTGTAATTTGATAGAAAGCAATCTTTAACGAACCTCGCAAAAGAGGTCACGATGAGACAATGCTTTCGCATTCAAAGCACGTAAGCAGTCTTAAGTTGCCTACGTATTTTGGGCTTCGTGTGTATGGCGTAACGAGCGCATTGAAGACTTTAATAAAGTTATTATGAAAGCACTAATTTTGAGTCGTATGCAGAAATGAACATATGCTCTCCGACAACCACGCGTCTGCTCTTTCTGAGCATCACTGCCGTCGCAAATGTCCATTTTTTTAAAGCATAAACAGCAATGTCCTGGTGACAACACAACTAAGCACAAATATAAATATTTAAGAGCGCATATCGAGAACACTTCAAAAACCCCCGTAAGTTAGACCGCTGCTTCTCTGCTTCGAGGATAGTTCCCAAACGTTAGGAATATTAGATACCCTTCCTGATGTAGCCTCAAGGCACGACCCACTGCCCCCATTTACAGCCTTCACACTGTGTGTCACCTCACGTTAACACACTTCCATAAAAGACAAACCCCACACCAGCATATATTACAGGAATACCGGGCAGACCAAGCAAATTATTCGAGCTACACAGAATTTTATACTGACGGCTCAAAAACAGCAGAATATGTCGGAAGCTCGGTTGTACAAGGAAACTGGCATAAAAGAGTAATGCTTCCTAACTGTGCATCAATCATTACTGCCGAATGTTATGCAGTTTCTACAGCTCTAGGCAGAATAATAAATAACAACATTCAAAAGAGCATAATCTACACGGATTCACTTAGCGTGCTCCCGGCGTTACACTGCAGAAATACAGTCGAACCTTTAGTAGGAAACATATTACACAACATATAAAAAGTCAGAACACAGGGACATATAATAAAATGGTGCTGGGTGCCGAGCCATTTTGCGATATGTGGTAATTAAAGAGCCGACAAATGTGCTGCTCACCCCTTAGAGACTGGAAAAGAGGAATACACAGTAATCTGAAGACTAAATCGCAAGAAATCTGGGACAATGAAGTAAATAACAAACTGCATTTGGTGAAGCCCTTATTCGGCGATTAGGAAACATGTCATCACCAGGGTCATTTCGCGGAAGTAATTATATGCCGTCTCCGTATTGGACATACACACCTTACACGCAACTTCCTACTAACAGAAGAAGACAAACATATTTGAGAAAAATGTGGAGATGAAATTGCAGTATACCACATCCTATTCTCATGCACAGAACTCGAATCATCGAGAAAAGGTATTTTACTCCATGCTACAAAGAACAAATTCCTCATCCCACAGCACTGTTTTAAGCCCAGATGGACTTATTGCTATCCCAAGTACTACCTCGATGGAAAGAAACGCGAACAATCCGGCGCCGACACGCTCCGCTGTTGGAATTTATTTTCATCGAGCTTTTACCTGGGAGGTGAGAAAAAGACGTTAGAGTCGTCCTAGAAAGTATCAAGGACGAGTATAGGGTCTTTTTGCTGTAACCTAAGTAAAAGCGCGGTGAAAATAAATTGAAACAGCGGAGCGTGTTGGCGCCGGGATGTTCGCGTTTCTTTCCATCGAGGTAGTATGTTTAGCTTTTTAAGGGAATCATGTCTCCTTGAAAAGCTCTGAACTCCGATCTTGCGCCTCGCTACATGCGGTGGTACACTTCAGCCACCTTCTCGTTCCTGAGAAGAAGGCTGAAGTTTTTTATATGATGAGTTGGCAGCCTCGAGATCCTTGGCCACGCAAGGACGTTCGCTGAGGTTATCTAACCCTCTTTATAGCTTTTACTAATAACCTTTTCTAAAGTTCCTTAGGCCCTCTAAACCACTGATTGTTTTTCACGCTTGCAAAATTATGCAGAAAAGAATTTTTTCTCACTTTGAGTTGGCGCATGATAACCTTAGATGCTTATGCGTCATTAAACACAACGCAACAAAACCCAACACAAATACAATTCTAAGGAAATATCCCTCACATGAAGCCCTCGTGCACCTTGATTTGGACCGTGATGTCGTCTAGTAAAGTGCCAAGTAACGAAAAAAAATTCATTTGAATGTTCTCACTGCTCCATGTTTTCCATTAGTATAATAAACGGCTTCGCACACTGCAAAGCGATGGGCTGCTTTCACTGAGGAATAAAGCAGCCATAAAAATCATCCGTTCTCCTTTTCCCATATACAGGAATACAAAATTTTCGAATGTTTCATGACCTAAAATTTCGATAGAAATGTTGCCACGCTGGAAATAAGGGTGTTGTTTTTTATATTTTGTAAGGAGTGGGACGCCTCGGCGTGTAATACTTAGCGCACTCCCTACTTTCTTTCCTTTTTTCTTTACTTTCTTTACCAAGGTTTGCTCAGCGTCCCTTAGAGCGATGATCTTGTTTGTATCTACACAGAAATTGGCTTTATAGAAAACTCCTATCCAATGCCAATTCTGCATGACAATTCTGCTCTTTCATGTTGATTTCTTAAAACACTGAAAGAAATGGAAGTTTTCTATCGAAGAGGCTAATGGCGTAAGATGAAAAACGAACATGTAGGCCCGCCTCGCATTCTAGTAACAAACTAACACCTTTAACGCCGAGCACAGCTCATGAGTGCAGCTCAGGAGATAACATTTGCATGCAGTAATGCAAATGCGTTACTCAAGAAGGTGACATTATTAATAACCTCGTTCACCGCACATTCATTTGCCGTGAATAAGAACTTCCTGATGCCTTCGGGTCAGAGCATTTCATAAGAGAACCTCCGCGGATAAATTCTACTTCGAACACCTGCTTGACCTTTACCTAACGAGCAGTAGAGGAATGCGCCAAATCGGCTTCAGTTAAGGCATATCAGTGGCAACGTACTTAATTTATACGTTTCGATAGACACTTGCCTACTGAAAACTTAAAACCGCTCTTAGTGATATATTTCACAAGAAGTGAGGCCTAAAGGGCTGAGTGCCTTTCGATATTTTTAAAAAACGAAGCCTCGTGACGTTATTTGGGGGAATACCAGTTTCGACAGTACATATAACACATTCAAAACAATTCTGAAAGCATATGCAAGGACTATTTTAATTGACAGAAGTTAAGAAGGAGGAGGAGGAGGGAGAGGAAAGGCAGGGAGATTAACCGGAAAAATAATTGGTTTACTACCCTACACGGGACGTAAGAGGTGAGACGATAAAAAAGGAAAGAGAAAGGAGAGTCACTATGGAAGTTAGCGTTCGTAAAAGTCACAGCCTATCGTGCAGGCCAGAAGTTCCTAAGAAGCGGAGCAGTGCTTTGGAGGCCTTTACCGCCGACGATCGCCGGGGCGAGTGGCCGAGAATCTTCATTTCTATCAGTGGGCATGGATCTTGACGCTCCAGCGCACGGCCGAGCGACTTCATTTCGGCGCTGTAAGCAGGGCAGTCACAAAGAATGTGGGATATAATCTCGACATACCCGGAGATGGCGCATGCAGGGCTGTCAGCATTACCTATTCAGAACGCGTAATTGTTGGTGAAAGCAACTCCAAGCTACAGCCGACACAGCAAAGTTTCTTCACGTCGTGGTAGGCCGGATGGAAGCCGCAGCTTCAGATCTGGGTCCAAGGCTTTTAAACGTGAATTGGAAAATTGGCCGGAATTCAACGCGGCAAGCGTTATGTCCCGCGCAAGAGCGCGAAGCCTGCCCGCTGCGTCTGATCTCGAAAAGGTTGGTTTCGTTTATGACGGTTTACGTCCCAAAGCGACTCAGGCTATGAGAGATGCCGTAGTGAAGGGCTCAGGAAATTTCGAGCACCTGGGGTTCTTTAAAGTTCACTGACATCGCACAGCACAAGGGTGATCTTGAAAAGGGTATCGACACAAAATCGCCGTCGTGGTGAGCAGTTCGCGTGACTTCATACGCGCGGTGTTTGCCTGCTATGCCGCTGCGCCGCGGTAGCCATTGGTAGATAATGTCGCGCCCTTTATTTATGGCACAGTGATGTAGTTGTCGGATATCGGCGACCAGTTGTTCATGGGCTCCATGGCGAAGAGCAGCTTGGAAGCCTTGGAGATCAGCTTTGGAATCTGTGGAAATAGACCACTGCTGAGGTCGCTGCTGATTGATGTCTTGAATAGCGATACGAAGAACGGTGAGTTCGGCATCCGTCGAAGAAGTCTGATGAGCTATCCTAACTCTAATTTCTGTAGTCCTTGCGGGGATGACCACGGAGCCCGAAGAACTGGTAGGGTTCACTGAGTCGTCAATGTAGACGTGCACCCGGTTAGCAAGGTGCTCATGGAAATATTCAAGAGTGCCTTGTTTTAGTTATATCGGCGATAAATCTATCTTCTTCTTGATACCAGGAATTGAAAGAAGCGCACGGGGATTGTGCAGGCTCCAAAGTGGCGAAGATCTGTGGAACACTTGATCGACAGAAACCATTGTCACGCATCTGGAATGTCGTTCGTGGCGTCCGAGCATCCCCACACCAGCTGCACACTTTCAAGTCTCTCGCACTCTACCAACGACGTGGCGAGGTCGAAGTAACTGAGGATTTCTGCGGTAGTGTACCAGGACCATCCACCCCATCCACAACGCTGCATTAGAGGGGTGTTCCCGCTTCTCGGGATTCTCGGATGGACCTTCCCTTCTCCGTGGAGGAAATTGATGCCACGCTGGCTTGTTGCAGACGGTCATCATCGCCGGGACTCGATGGTGTGCCATAATATGCACTTGCAAACCCTGGACAAAAAGCTAGGCGTATCCTTTTGGAGTATTACAACAAATCATGGAATGAGGGCACAGTTCCAGACAAGTGGAAGTCCAGTCGTCTAGTTCCTCTCTTGGAACGAGGAAAATCTCCACTTGACCTGAGATCATACCGTCCAGTTGCGTTTGCTAGCTGCGTTGGCAAAGTACTGGAAAGGATGGTACTTTTACGTATTGAGGGGTGCCTGGAGCGCTGACGTATATATACGGCTCTAATGTCCTGGTTTCTACGTGGACTATCTTCACTTAACAACATGGTCGACCTGGTGTCATCCGTCCAGCGCCAAAAACATTTGAAGCGCTTGACCGTGGCATTGTTTCTGGATATAAAGGGCGCATACGACAATGCGACTCATCAGGCTATTTTGAACGCTCTGGAGATTCCTAGCTTCGTGGTCGAGTGTTCTGCTGGATACTTAGTTATTTATCCAAAAGATCTCTTTTTGTGCACATTGAGGATGGCCCAACATCTTTCACTTCACCTAGCGTGGAGTACCGCAGGGTGGAGTGCTTTGCCCAACGCTATTCAACCTGACACTTGTCGGGCTTGTCGACATACTACCACAGTCGGTGCAACTCTCAATCTATGCGGATGACATCTGTATCTAGGCAGCTGGAGTTACGCGCCCACATGTTCGAGCAAGGCTTCAAAAGGCGTCAAGTATTCTTGCGGCCTACCTTCATCTGCAAGGCTTACAGATTTCAACCGAAAAATGCTCGCTTGTTGCCTTTACACGCAAGAACATGTCTCATTATAGCGTATGCATAAACGGCACGGCAACGGCGTACGCAAAGATCTATCGACTTCTGGGAGTAATCATCGACCGAAATCAATCATGGAGCCCTATATTTCATACATGAAAAAGAGAATGACAGCGATTTCTCTCGTTCTCGCTTTTTTTGCGCGAAAGTCGTGGGGAGCGTCTGCGTCGTCGATGATGCCACTTTATAACGCCTTATTTATAGGATTTCTTCGCTACACCCTCCCTGTACTTGGAAACATTCGAAAAAGAAACATACGAAGTCTGCAAAAAGTTCAAGCTCAAGCTCTCCGGACTTGCCTAGGATTGCCGAAATGTGTCTCTACGGCCGTGTCTGTACTCATCGCCCATGAGCATCGAATTCCTACGTATCTAACAGTGGACACACTGAGGGCACATTTTCGACACATATGTAGGGTTCCCTCTCACCATCTTGCCAGTCTACCTATTACCAGGCCGCGCACATCGTTTACAAACGCCATTGATGCATAACACGCCATTCTGCCGTCCCAGTTTACACCCGCCTCTAGACAAAAGTTAAGAAAAACCCAAAGCAACATGCGCCACGACTTACAGATGAATTCCTAGAAATCAACCAGAGAACTAGTATTCTGTATCGAAAATTTTGGACAACCCGCAACCCAACTAATTGGCTTACGTTCAATAAATATAGCAACTTTGTCAGGAAATTTTGACGGTACACTGAAGATGAATTTTTTCAGAATATACTGATGAAAAACCTCGCTCCCAGAGATGTATTATGACCTCAATTTCGCTCCTAAATCGTGGTGTTGAACAAAAGAAAGGATTAAAGATAACGATAAAGAGGAAGCGTGTAAACGGCAACGAGCTGCCCGACGTGTTCAGCATCTACTTCGCACAGTAATTCTGCTTTTCGAAGAAAAAATTGGAGTGGCCATGCAGTGCAGTGCTATGAAAAGGAAAGAAACGCTAGAGAACTGTGTGCTCTGCGGACTGAAAGAATATCAGCGCCTTGTCAAGCGAGGGAGTCCAAGGATACATATTTTGTCGGAAATTATCATGCCGCCCATTTTCGTCGAAGATTGTACATCTTGCCAACGGCGCTTAAAATAAGCAATCAACGCAATATTTCCGCCACCCTAATATGAATAGTGCTGTTTTCCTTCCAAGAACTCCAAAGGAAGCGCACTCGGTTTGGATGTCGCTAAAGAGCAGCAAGGCACGTAATACGATGAGTAAAATTCGGTCTAGACCTCTTCTTGCGAGCGCTATAAGCCCACATGCGGGGAAATTCATAGAAAGTATGCAACATGGGAAAATAACGGTTCATTTTTAAATTATGAATACAAATCAGTTGTCAAACATCGGCAGTCCGGGTTTTATCGGTAACATCAAAATAACTGGAAAACATCATTTGTTGGGAATAACGCTCTAGACAGGGAAAAAACGACAAGTGAAACGACGGACACAGGCCAACGTACAACCATCTAGCCCACATTGCTGCCTTGCTTACGTTTTTGTATGTGAGCGCCTGTATTTTGCAGAAATATTCTCTTGCAGCACTAAGCCAGTGCGGCGGCTGTAAAGGAATGACCATTAAATAGACGCTGCGCGCTCAAAAGAATTGGGATTATTAAATTAACGTCCGGTCAATGCCATTGTTGCGAAGGGGCGTGCGTAAACAAGTGGGCTCCGATTTTGGTAACCCATGAACTCGTGGCGCGCTCTTTGCGCCCTCTTTGCGCAGCCATGGAAGCTAGAGCATGCGCTGGAGTTTTGCGTTAGCCTCTGCGTGCTGTTGCGCAAGCCAGTCCGAGAGTACGATAGGCTCGTAGTTTCACAAGGAGGGAGTAAAGTTGCATGCCATGATTTCAATTCTTAAATCATATGATATACTCTCCTACTTGTTGAAATGAGATGTCATGTTTTATCAAGCATTGGATCAGGTGCAATCAAGCGCAGGCTTCAAACTGGACACCAGTTATAGTTTGGGCTGACACGTGCAAGTCGCAGCCTGAAAGTTGATAGAGATGACTTCCAAAGCACAGCGCAAGAGGCTCAATGTTTAACAAGCGGACGGAAAGGTTTCTTGTGATGGTGGTGAAGTGGTTGGAGGGTGCACTGTAGGCTGGTATTATGCAGCCTGGTGATTTGAGGCATCAGTATGATCCGATTTTTGCTCTTAAAAACCTTCTTAGCAATGATTAAGGAAGCTGCGGGGATGACCGATTCCCCTAAGGCACCGAGAAGCGAAGCTCTTCGGTCCACGCCAGGTTCGAATCCAACCCGAGGCCATAAATAGTTAGTTCTCCTTTGCTGCAGGCTCTTTCGGAAAAGCATCGGAACACATTTTTTTTTCATTCGGAAATCTAGACTCTCGAAAGGCCTATAGATTCCCGCGCAAGATATCCACATTAGCCATGCTTATCGGCTTTTCAAATGCCTTCACCACTATGAAGCCCTGCACTTCATTCCAATAATTAGAACAGCGTGACTCTCTCAGCGCACCATTTTATACTTCATCAATTATACCTAAACTTCAGAAAATGCATTGTTGCTATTCGGGCAAAACGCTCATCTTTGCAAAGCCTGACAGCGAGATTTCCGATTGGCAGAATTCTAGAGCTGTCATTTATCAAAATCCAAATTAGCGATAAAACTACTATTACGACATTACGTTTCATTGTTTACGCGGGCGTTATACGTGTTTTTCTCCAGTTAATCGATCTTATAGAAGTTGGGTATTATCCTATATAAGTTGCCTCCATTGAGTGGGAATAACTCGTTAAAAATAAGGCAGGGAAAGCAGAGGCCGTTTTATTTGCATCAGAACAAAACCCTGTAAACTTTATTTTAAACTTACACTGTGCATATAGTGTTCTAGACATCATAATATAGAAAAAACGTTAGGAATAATTTTCAGCAAACACTTAACCAGTTATGATCGTGTCGATCGTATACGAAATATCCTAGTGAAGGCATGTGGTACACTTTCTAGAATTCACTAAACAGTTCCTCCCAGGATAAATGTTGTAATTTAAAGCACTGCATTTGCTCCTCGTAGCTTTTGCTGCTGCATATGTGAAACAATGTCCCACAATAATATGCCTAAATTATTCCTTATAGAAAAAAGTTATCCGCCACTTCATAAATCTTTCGTACGACGCGCACACACGCAGCATGTTTACAAAACTTGATATTCTTCCTATTCAGCATATTTGTTAATTTAAATATTGTTAAAATTCAAATAGAGCTGAAGACATTGTTGCAGCTACATTCTTAAAGTGCGCAGCATGAGTAAAACGTCCCAACTTTTATATAGTATCAGGCATAGAAAGAGCTGTAGCTAGAATTTTTAACAAGTCATACTCTTTCAAATCCGCTGAATACTTTAGGCAGTTGGAGTGTAGGCATAACGATTGTGATGAGAATAGATTTCAAAAAGTTTGTTCACGCATACATCTTCCGTCTTAGCCTAGTAGAGTACTTAACCACTGATCATGCAAAAGAATTTGTCGTGATCGTACAACTAATTTCAATATTCCGGTTCTAATGGCGATTTTTTTCATTGGTGATTTCTTTAATTATAGTTCTATATCACCATATATCTGTTACATGTATGTATGCTGCTGTTGTTCCTGCTGTGAGGTTGTGCTATTTATGTTTTGAGAATATTTAATATGTTTGTGCCGCATGGCATAAGTGCGTCAGTTTTCTCGCTGTGCATACTACATACAGTAAAGTGTGTCTATTTCTGTTATTTTTTTTATCACATTGCTTTTAGTTTCGTCTTTATATACATGTGTGAGAAATCGTATCTCTGACTGTGCCTTTGCAGCGTATATACAAGTTATGTTTTGTGCTATTTCTGCGGACATCAACCATTTTTATAATTAGGAAGTTGTATCGTAAGGTCTCATTAACCGGCCAAATAAGAGGCAGGATAATTTCTCAGCTGCTAATTTACGTCTTTTTGCTGCTGGCCCTGGCATTGCTCTCGCTTTGTAGGAAATCTGAAAAAAATTGGTGATTTATAAATCGATCATCGGCTCATTATCTGGAAGTAGCACTAGGGCTTTACAAGGCAAGCCGTGCTCGTTTTGTTGGTTGCAGGTGCGATTCCCGCGTAGACTTTCTATTATTTATCTTTTTATATTTCCTGGTATTTTACAAAACTCTACTTTTTTCATCGTTTTGTCGGCCTTTTTTAACATTTCTTGTGCATCTTTATCTGCATCAGTTCTGCACAGTTAGGACAATGTCAGCCAACTTGCCAGAGTAAATAAGCAACCTATATTGCTCGGAAAGTTGGTTGGAACTCATCATTCGACGAAAGGCAGCGTTGGCGCACGATAGATAAGGACATTTGGGTCCACTTCTTCTCCTTGTACGTCGTTGCCAGCGATGCCTTTCGAAGAAAGATAAGGATTCATTTTAAGAGAGTAGGGGCTAAATTGGTTCTTCGAAAGCTTGTATGTATTTTGTGAACAGCAAGAAAAAACAAGCTAAATGTGGATTCGCCCATGGCTGCGGACTGCTGTTCGTTTGAAACCAAGATATCTTTATACATGGCTTGAAGATGGGGCACTGCTTGTAGCACAGAGCAATATATCTTCCGACAGAAAAGCCACAAAATAGCAGGGCCGCAATACCAGATCCGCTAAGAAAGAAGCTATGCATACAACCTATCCCCCGAAACATGGATCCAAACCTCCATGCTAACAGGAGACAGGTTAGGGCAGAATTTTATGAGAGGAACATGGGGCATCGGGACACCACAGTCTACACTGATGCCTCCCTATACCCCCAAACACACAAAAATAGCACGGTAGCAGTAGTTGTAAATTACCACGGAGAACACATCACAAGCCTCAAAGCCGAAGTATCTAACATAACGGAGGCAGAGGAGATTGCTGTCGCCCTGGCAGCGAATGAAGGATATAGGACAGGGAGATCCCTTAACATCTTAACGGATTCACAAGAGGCGTGGCGGAACTATACTAGAAGCAGAATTAGCAGCACGGCACTCAAGATCCTCAGTAGAGCTCTGTTCCCTGAGGGACGACCAATACACAACGTAATCTGGATACCGAGTCACGCAGGGATCAGGGGCAACGAAGGGGCAGACAACCTAGCTCGAGGAATGACCAGCCGAGCAGGAACGTCATTAACCCCGGAGGGGCCCCAGATTAATTGCGGGGACAGCTATTCAGAATTATTAAAGCTATATAAGGGGCTAAGATTCCAATACCCCCACCACATAAAGCATTATCCAAGGAGGAAGCCACAGGATGGCGAAGACTGCAAACAGGCTCCTTCCCAAACTAATTAAACAAGATGTTCCCCACACAGTATAGCGCCAACTGTCCGTGGTGCGGAGCAAAACCAACACTATATCATGTCACATGGGGGTGCGGAAGAAATCAAGCATTCCACAAACACAAAACACCTGGTGCGTCGCAATGGGAGAGCCGGCTCACCAGCTGCGAACTAGGGGTTCAAAGGGCCCTCATAGCACATGCAAGCGAGGTGGCCCGACTCAGTGGAGCCCTGGACTACGGGCCCACCCACAGCCAAGGAGGACCCAAGCTTCAATACGAATACTTCGTCATCTACCGCTAATACTTCCTAAAGAAACCAATAAAGTTTTTCATTCATTCATTCCGACAAATTCTAGAACAAGAAAAACAAAATAAACATCACATTCGAGCACGCGGGTATTCGAAATTATTTATCCCCTTGAAAATCTCGTGTAAAAGCACAGAAACGTCGCGCAGTATATCGAACTCTGTGCCGGTCATTCGTATGTGAAACGGCACGCTGCGTCCCATCAAGTGTTGCCGGTCCTTACGCCCCTCCATTGCTTTTCAAGCGCGATGACGGGATGGCTGCGCCACGGATTCGCGGCCTTGACGACCTGCTGGAAATGCTAACGCTGTGAACGACGTGGCGACGTAAAAGATGGTGCTTGATTCTGGTATTCGGTCTCTTCTACTAACTGACTGCTATGCATTGCTGTTATGCGATGCAGCCAACCAAACTAAAGCCTAGCAGCAGCCTTCGCGTGGCGTGCTTTGCTGCCGACGGCTTTGCGGATATCTGCATCAATTTGAATGAGAGATTATTCAATTTATAGCGTGCGGCTAGCAGTATTGCATCTGTCGCAGGAGGTGGTGGCAAGTTGAAAAGCTACGGTCGGTGGCGTTTAGATACGAAGCGGCTTAGGCCTAGCAACCCCTACCGGGCGAAGCGCTACCAGAACGTCGGCGGGACGCCCGTCACACAAGAGCCACGTGACTGGCGTCGTTGGAATGTATTCTTGCTTCATGCTTACAGGGAAGCTCATCTACTGCAATTTTTGTATATCGAAGTCTTTGTCATCCATTTTTAATTCGGTAATCTTCTGTTTGATGGTATTGCATTCAAGAGGGAAATTTCGCAGACATAACGCATTGTAATATATCAGGATACTATACAAAAATTCATATATCATAGTAGTTTTTGCAAGCACACTACCTGTTACAAATGTATATCAGGACTAAATTGGAAGGGTTTTTAAAATATAGGACTTGATCTCGTCAATAAGAAACGCCGTGGTATGGGATGACTGCGTGAAAAAAATCAAATGTTTGGGTGTATACATACGCGGCAACATTTCATGCCTATGCCAACATTTTTGGGTCGAAATTATCAGTTTTACATATGCCTTCGGAAGAACAGGTATTCGGTATCTGCTTTATGAAGCGCCAAATGACTTCGAGTTTTCGATATGTTGTCTTTTTATGTTGAAAAATATAACTTACTTTGTGCTTGTATAAGCTTTTGCGTAATATTCGATCTTTTTGCCCTGCTCACCAAAGATAGTATTTTCTGTTTGGTAAAATACCTTGTAGTCTTTGCAACAACGTGTCTGATTTCGATAGCTCGCAGTGCCTCTTAATGTTCCAAAAATAGGCTTTTTCTTTATGCATTTAATAATACTGCACAACGAATTCTGATTATATGTACGGATGAAAAAATGATTGCAATATATGCTTCCTTAAACTTACAGGAAGATTCTATGAAATATATGACTGCTTTTAAAGATCGACTGATCATGGAGCAATTGTAGTCTCTCTTTTTAGTTCACAGCATGTGCTCAGGACTAGCTGTATCGAGAAACTATATTGAGTGTTCTCCAGTAAGACAAGGCGCATCGAATATTAGCGAAAGCTTAGAGGTGGCATACACATATTTCCAGCTCTCAAAGACATAATATCTTGTTAAATAACATAGAACTACAACTGCTTGAATGTAGCCAAGAGAGCTTGCATCGTTAATAATCTGCTTCTGCCTGTATTACCTGGAGGCTATCACGCAAAACGTCAATCAGTACTGCCGTAAGGTAAATATACAAACGGGATTTCACCATTACCTTGCATGTTTTTTGTCCAAGCAGAGGTATAGCTTCTCTGTTTGATATCTAATGGTAGTTTCAAAAAGAAGAAATATCGACTAGATTACCTTCTGTACCTTCAGTAAATGAGCATTTCGTCACACCTGCTGAGATGGACGATGGCAGGGCCTATAACAAGAATAAAAATATTAGAACCACAGTCCGCTGGACCGGCATGATACTGTTTAACACACCTCACAAAGCAGGGAAACCTGTTCCACTGGCGATTTAAAGCAGCTGACCTTCAGACGTCTCCTCAGAAGGGCGCCTTAACAAAATACGACAAGAAAGATACAATTTTATCATAGGGTACCACGATAAGGTTTGTTTGCCTTGTACGGGCGACAGGCTGCAATGTGAACGTGCGAGTGACACGTAACTACTTCTGCTACCCCATGCGGACCGTAAAAAGCCTTTTCTCAGGAAAGAACAAGCTTTCGCAAAGGTCAAAAGCACACGGGAAAAGAAGGAGCTCCATTCCATTTTCCCCGCCATATTTCGGAACGCTCTTCTCAGTAGAAAGCATTAGGCCGGATTCTGGAGGAATTTCACTTCGTAGTACTGATAAGACATTTATCTAGGATTCGTAGTGGTGCACCTTAACATATAAACAAAGCACGTAAGTGACGATAATGACAAGGAATTCGGGGGTTAGCAAATCAGAAGCCATATTCAACCAACTGGGCTATCGGAAGAAACTTGATGTATACATGGGGTGTATTCAGGTAAAATAAAGTGATGGATCTCACAGAAAAATAAAGGACAGATATAGGCGAAAGATATAGGGCACCCACATATCAGAACGAGCACCAGCAAAGAGCGCGATGTATTTTTTACCTTCTGGATGTGGTCCAGTAGTGTAAACCTCGAATTTGCAAATTATTCTCTGATTAATAAGGCATTCTCTGGTTAATAGGGCAATTGCTCGAGTGGGGCACTGGAAATGGCAGCGCAGGGAACAAAACACAAAAAATAAATACTTTGGGGCGGCAATTACTGTACATTGATTGTCCATTCGCTTCTCACAGGAAAGAAGCTCCGATAATATCAAAATAATTTTAAGCTGCGAAAAATTTCAATAAAGTAGTCTAGAATGAAAAAAAAAATCTGGAGCGGAGGGGTATGGTGTTTGTATAGGGGGTGCTTTACGTAGGGTTGTTGCTGCTCTCATGGGCTTTTCGTGGTCCAGTATATCACCTAATCATGAACGCCTGCGCATACTTTCTAGCTGACTGGTTAAACAACTTTACCTAGAATGCATCGAAAAAAAACATGTGTTGAATATGCACTTTTGTGATTACTGATCTTATAAACAGCCTTGTACTTTCACGCACTGACTGCGGGTCAGTTGTGTATCATTGTACCACTGGGACCACTGTAAACATTTGAATCAAATTGACCGCTTTAGACATCACGGCGCGACAACCTCTTTACCCACTAGCTCTATCAAGCCTGTATGTAAAATCGGAATGTTGCTCACTAAGATAAAATAGGCAACACACATGAACCTGGTTATTTATTAAATCCGAGTGGTTTTCTCTGTGGTGTTCTGCAGTGTACATGGCCCCAATTTGTATGAAACGAAAAATATGAACAGAAAGTCAAGTACTTCGAGCGTCGAAGACCGTGTCATTTATATGGCTGTGAGAAATATCTCCACAGCATCCGTTACAGTTGTAAGGTCACATAGTGCAGTGCATGCATATAACACACTAAACCTCAGCATTTTAGCACATGAACAAAACATATCCGCCGAATATGTACGTGACCCGATAATCGCTCACTTCCAGATTTGTGACCAGTGCAATACAATGGGTTCCGTTACTATTAAAGTAATACGTTATTCTCTCTCAGGAAAACCATCGAAATTGAAGGCATGGAATTTAAGAACGTCGATCTACTTATACGTGCAAGACTGAGGCCACAATGTCTGTTTGAAGGGGCCGAGCAAATTGAAAATCAAGTGCACATGATCAAATTCGTGCTAGGGAGATGTAGAATGAGAAACAGGCACCTGCGCAAACACGGCATACACTGCAAATTTGGAACAATCCCTGCTAATATATCCCAAACATCTTATCTGGAGGGTAGGACAGAAGTTTTCGAAATATGTAGCGTACGCCAATGTTTTCTGCATGCATCTGAAGTGCACGCATTGAAGATGTTACGAAACGACTTTTCCGAAAATGCACGCTTGCCCCATTGCGGCACCCTCAAGTGTAATTTTGGCTGATCATTGAGTGATCAAGGTGTCGGTGTCTTGCCAGTTTGTCTGAGGCCAAGTTTATACATCTCTTCATGAATTAAAAGACTAGCGCATATAACAGAGACACAGACAAAGAAGTAGACAGGACTTAGCGCTCGTCCTGTCTACTTCTTTGTCTGTGTCTCTGTTATATGCGCTAGTCTTTTAATTCATGATGAAACACCAACTAGCCCAGCTTTCCGCCTTGATTATACATCTCTTATTGGCCCTAACTTTTTCCTATCCTGAAACCTGAAAGTGCAGAATTCACTTCGCTTTCAATGTTCAGGGAAAAAGAGATTCGGATCTAAGATAGAGATCTGACACGAGCACGAACCCCAGTAGTCCTGCAATGTTAAAGCTGTGCAATAAGATGGATGGTGCGCAACTTTCCTCAGCCGATTTCCTCTGCTCCCTTAATTAAATGGCAGCTTTCTCCGTTAATAACCAGTCAATCTGTTCTAAGCCTTATTCGTGCCCTCTTCTCATTATTGCCTTTTCCGGACAAACTACATTAGACTGGGCGCAATTTGGTCAATTTTCCCTGGAGTCTATGAAATTATATCACCATCATAACATGGTTCTAGGCGCATATTCGGTAACTCGACGGGTATCCCTGCGCAGTTTTCTTTGCACACCACTATTATTTCAGAAATCCGCGCATTTAACGGTTGACTGCTGACCCGGCACATGTAAAAATTTCCACCTTTGTTTGTGCCGCTCAAATGTCGTAAGAAAACTCGTGACATTACACATACGCTTAATGTGAAGACGTAAGAAAATTGCAATGTCGACTCATAACTACTCTTCTATTGAGTGGCATGGTCT